>NC_048310.1:7091822-7163500 GCF_013100865.1 Trachemys scripta elegans | reverse complement strand
AGGGGGAGAGTTAGTGATGGGGGGGGTAACGGGACACGCAGGGCCCGGGGGGAGGGTTAGTGATGGGGGGGGTGACGGGACACGCAGGGGCCCGGGAGGGGGGTAGTGGTGGGGGGGGTGACGGGACACGCAGGGCCCGGGGGGGGTTGGTTAGTGATGGGTGGCGGGTAATGGGACTCGCAGGGGCCCGGGGCGACGCGGGACCCCAGGGCGATGAGCCGGCCGCGGGGCGAAGGCAGTCGGGGTGAGGCCGGGCTCGGCGGGCCGAGCAAGCGGGGCTCGCTGCCCTCTCGCTCCCCGCGGCCGGGCGGGGGAGCAGGCCCGAGGGGCCGGGGAGATGCGGGGGGCAGGCCGGGGATGCCGGTCCAGGCCCCCGGGGATCAGCGGGCGGAGGGCAGCGCCGCGTCCCTGCCCCTGGCGGCTCGGCAGAACCAGGCCTCGGGGCCGCTCCCCTCACGGGGCGGCTCCTTCCCTCCGCTTCAGCCCCGCTCGCTCCATCCTCCGAGGGGCCCCGCGCCCCCTCCGCGAGCCTGTTCCTGCGGCTGGGCCCCGCGCCGGCTCGCCTCCCGCTGGCTCTCCGCGGCCGACGAGCGCCGCCCGAGCCCGGCCGCCCCCGCCGGCTTCAACCGCCACCGGAGCGCCCGAGCCGCCACCGCCGCGACAAATAATCCCCGCCGGCGGCTGCAAGCGGAGCGGAGGCACACGGCTCTGGGTGTGAAAGTGAATCGCCGGCGGAGGAATCCCAAGCCCCGAAAGGGAGGGAGGAGGCCGGAACTCACTCCCCCCTCCCCACTCACTCACTCTCGGCCCAACCTGACGCCACGCCCCGCCCTCTTTCCCCACCTCCGCCCACTGACTGGCCGAGTCGGCCCGGCCTCGATTGGCTCCTCCCTCCCGGCTCCCAACCTCCCGAGGGCGGGGGCCGCTCCCTCGGAAGGCCGGGCTGTCAATCATGCGTCGTAGTCCCGCCCACCGCTGGAGGATTGGCCACGAGCGACAGGGGCGGGGCGAAGTAGGCGGGGACGGCACATGGCTGCTCTTTTGACTTCCCGGCACGTGCAGCCTGGGAGCGGCGCGGGGCCAGGCTGGCTCCGGGGGCAGGAATTGGGGCTTGCGGAAGGCAGCCCGGTCTGGATCCCTCCCTCAGGCGAGAGGCTGCCCCGCTGCAGAGGGGCCTGGCTCTGGGCTGGCGCTGCACAGCCGCGGGCCGGCTGGGGAGCTGGGAGCCTGTGGCTTCCCACATGTGTCTGTCCCCCTTCAATACAGTCTAATGAACCAGGGCTACTGCTGCGTCCAAGGCAAATCCCGTACCATGCACCAGCTGCTCAGCATAGCTGCAAGAGTGGAGTTTTATGGCATGGAGCTGTTCGATAGTAATGTTGTCTTTTTAATCTAGTGTCACATGGCCCTGCTGTACATCATCTCCCAAGATAATGCCTCCTTTTCTTTCTTCGCTTTTTGAAGGGAGTCTTTTCTTATTGTCAGTTCCTTTGAAAAAGCCCCTTTCTTACATTTCCTTATCTCCTGAACAGTGGAGTAGATGGTGTCTTTCCGTTTCAATATTTTCTGTGGCATATGGATTGGGAAGTCATTCCCGGGTTTCTAACGTGTCTTATCTCCTCTTATTTCTGACAAAGGGGCCATCCAGCAGGGTGGGCAATAGTGTGGTTCTGCAAAGGAGTTGGAGGGTATGGTTAGGGGGCACCATTTCTTTGTGGTTGCCGGCATGCTTCATTTGTTTTAGAGAGCAAGGTATGGAGAAATATACAAAGTTCCAAGCATATATGGAACAGGTGAGATCAGAAAAATGGCAAGGCATGAGCTCGTAAGTGAAATAAAGCTACTGCCACTAATGTTAACCTTGACAACATCTCTATCAGATCAGCCAGTTCTCCATGGTCAAGGACATTTTGGCATTTGAGTCTGGGGTGTCTTTAAATGTAGTGTGAAAACATAACTGACAATGAAGCCCTCGTACAGTGATAATTTATCCCCCCTTCCCTCCACAAACAACTTCACTCTGAACTGCAGTTCCCTGTAATGGTGACTTAAATGTGTACGTTACAAATTTTGAAACAATTTGAGATTTCAGTGCTGGATTTACCTATGGGTTTTATGGACAACATCCAGCAGACAAGAGAGACAGATGATATTTTGATAACGCTTTTCCATGTGGCTTAATCATGTGTTTTGTGATGTGATCAATTAGGTAAGGATAGGGGTGGTGATGCACATTTTATTTTTTATTTTTTTTAAACTTCTTGCCCTCAGTGGAGCAGGCCAGGAACCAGCATCTTTATTCTTGGCCCAAGGTAAGAGTAAGGGTTTTCCATCACTGATTCTTATAGATTATGATCTCCTTGGATCAGGGACCATGTCTTTATTTGTATCTTAATGGAAGAGTAAGAACATAAGAACTGCCATACTGGGTCACACCAGTGGTCCATCTAGCTCCGTATTCTGTCTTCTGACATGGCCAATGCCAGGTGCTTCAGAGGGAAGGAACAGAACAGGCAATCATGAAGTGATCCATCCCCAGTCATCCACTCCCAACTTCTGACAATCAGAAGCTAGGGACACTCAGAGCATGGGGTTGCATCCCTAACCATCTTAGCTAATAGCTTTTGATTGGACCTATCCTCCATCAACTTACCTAGTTCTGAAGGCAAGCACAGTATTAGCACTTCACAAATACTAAACAAGGATAACAATTGTTCCTCACTATAAACAGTTTGTTATATCTTGAGTTCATCACGTGTGAGTTCCGTGGTATGTGTGCATGGAACCAGACAAAAGCCCCTTCCTCTTACATGGGTTTGTGTACTCTCACATACTGACAAAGTAAGAATTAAACAGACTTATTCCTTTGGATTATGGTTTATTGGTAATTTCATTATACACAGTGCTAAGATTAATTGCTGCACAGTAGTTTGTAGCAGCACTGGTAATTTGTCATTTAAAAAAAATCCATTTAGAAGATTTTTATTTTATCAGCTGCATTTATTGAAATGGTCTCATCAAAGGTAGGCAGCAGGAGGAAGATTATTAAGGATACATAGTGTTATGTATAATACAGTTACATGGCATCGCTTTTATGGTGATGGGTCTGTGTCACTTTATAATTCTAACATTCCCCCCCACACGCACCCACCTTTGAGAGGATATTTGTGACTCCCATAGTCTCCCCTTCTGTCTATTCATTTCAGTGAGCCACAAGTTGAGGAAGGCAATATGCATTTCCTTCTGATGTCTTTCCAACTGCTAGCCATTGGGAGAGGAGCTCAGTAGAAAAGAGATAAAATGCCGTCTTCCCCTAGGAAGGTGTGTACTTCTTCTGTAGTGTTCCCAGCCCCTAGAACAAGGAGATGAGTACTTGCCCTTGGACCAACACACTTAAACCTTTTAAGCACCTAATAAGTGATGGAGAAAATCCTCGGGCCTGATCTAAAGTCACTAGCAGGAGGGTCTCAGCCGATTGAAGTCACTAAAACACAGGATTGGGGACTTCAATGGCAGAGTCCAGGGAAGGGTATTGCGGCCTGCAGCATGCAGGGGGTCAGACCACATGATCATAATGGTCCCTTCTGACCTTAAAGTCTATGAGTCTATGAGAGTCTTCTTTGACTTTAGGGCTTTGGATGAGGCCCTAAAAAACTAAAAGGAATTCTGTCGCAGCAGAGACATGGTACCAAGAATCCATGGCTGGCCTACGGGAAAATGCAAAGAACCACACGGAGAAGTATAAATCATAGTTATAACAGCTCATATTACAACTTGCACAAGAGAACAGGCGGCAGCTAAAGGTCACTCAGAGGAGCGAATGGTGTGTGTATGTATCGGGGGGAGGCGGTTTCTTTCTGAAAGCTGAGTTCTCTAGACTCCAAAACTATATTTTTCCAGACTGTCCTATTTCCTGCATTCTCTCTCTTGCCCAATGTTAATTATCTGGATGATGAGTGTGCATGTTTGGAAGGCACAGCTTGGATGGCTTTATCGGAATAGTCAATAAACAGTAACTAAACTAAAAGATAGTTCACTCTCATTTTGTTGTCCACAGACTCATAATCTGTTACTATATTTATATTAAAATAGCACCCGGAGCTCACAAGCAGGATTGAGGCCCCATGGTGCTTGGTGCTGTACAAACATATGAAAACATGGTCCTTATGACCCAGTACCAGTTCCTGCCAAGGCCCCAGTCCTCACTCTGCACTGACAAATGCATAGCTGGAAACCAGTTTGGCTCACCTGTGTGTTAGTATTGTTAAAATAGATACCTCAGACAAGTCATTGTGGACAAAAGACTTTGTTGATTGCTTGTCCCACACCCCTGAAAAGGGAATGTGCACAAGCCCTCCTCCCATCACAGCTTAAATGGGGGGAAGGGAATAAAACTGCCGTGATGGAGAAATTTCCCTATGTGGCTTTAACTCTGAGGGTGAAGATCCCTAAGCATAAGTAGGGGGTCCCCAGCTGTTTAGCTTGAGTTCATAGGCGCCAGCTTCCTCTTTATCCGGGGAGGTGCTCAACCCCCCCCTCTGCCCCAGGCCCCCCTCCACTCCACCTCTTCCTGCCCCCATTCTGCCCCAGGCCCCACCTCCACCCCTTCCCCAAAGCCCCCATCCCTTGCCCCGCCTCTTCCCTCCCCTGAACACACCCCATCGCCAGTCCTCCTCCTCCCCCTCCGCGCCTCCTGCACGCCGCAGAGCTGTTGGTGGATGGGAGGTGCTGGGGGGGTGGAGCTAGGCTGCTGGTAGGTGCTAAGCACCTGCTAATTTTTTTGTGTGAGTGCTTCAGCCCTGGAGCACTCACAGAGTAGGCACCTATGCTTGGGTTAGCCAGAAAGGACATATAGAGCTGGCATATTATAGCAGCTACTCATCTTTTCAAACCTTAGCCTGTATCTCATTTGTGCGCGTGTATGTTTACTTGCTTTAACCTTGTGAATAACTCTCATTTCTTTTTAGTTAATAAATCTTTAGATGGTTTATTATAGGATTGCTACAAGCATTGTCTTTGGTTTGAGATCTGAGGTCTAGTTGACTGGTCCTTTGGGACTGGAGTAATCTGAATATTGTGATTTTTGGTGTAAGGGACCATCTTTCACAAAGGCAGGCTTGCCTGGGTGGCAAGATAGAGTACCCAAGGGGATGATCTGTGGCTCCCTGTTAAGGCTGTTCTGCTGCTTCAGGAGTTCACACTTATTACTTGGTTGGTGAAATAGAAGTATCGAGAACACAACCAGTTTGGGGTTCATGCCCTGTTTCTTGACAGTTTGCCCTGAGGTTGGAACCCACCATCATGATCTACTCTAGACAGTGTAACAATCCCTGTCTTATAAAGCTTCCAGTCTGATTTCTGTACTACCTCCTTCTAGAGCCTATTAAACCATCTAGTCAAACCAAAGACTCCTTTTTCTTATAATATGTTAGGAAACTCATGGCTTCCATAAACATAGATTAACCTAATGGAATAACTTCTTCCGGGGATGAATTTGGGCCACAGTCATTGGCATTAAGGATGGTATTTTCAAAGGTGTCTGGGAGAAGTGGGGAGTTAGGTGTTGAATTCACATTGAATTTCAGTGGCATTTAGGCATTTAACTCCTTTAGGTTCCTTTAAAAAGACCAGCCGAAAAAAGAAGATGTTTCACTTGGAGACCCAGTACCAACATCTGTGGATCCAATTAGATGTAAGAGCCAATAATAGTTTAATTAGGGTACGTCTACACTACCCGCCGGATTGGCGGGCAGCAATCGATCCAGCTGGGGTCAATTTATCATGTCTAGTCTAGATGCGATAAATCGATCCCCAAATGCTCTCCCGTCAACTCCTGTATTCGACCGCCGCGAGAGGTGCAGGCGGAGTCGATGGGGGAGCGGTAGCAATCGACTCACCACAGTGAAGACACCATGGTAAGTCGATCTAAGAATGTCGATTTCAGCTATGTTATTCACGTAGCTGAAGTTGCGTAACTTAGATCGATTCCCCCCCCAGTGTAGACCAGGCTTAGAGTAGTATCTTTGTCATAGAACTTAGTGGTGAAGAGACTTTGTAGATCATCCAGTCCCAGCTCCCTATCAATGTAGGTATGTTCCCTACTGTAAATTTTTAGAGTTTTGTCCAGTCTATCCATGAAGTTTTGTACACTTCCCTTGTTAGGCTATTCCGCAGCCATCATCAGATGGTACACTGTGCAGGTATGTATCCTGGACCAAAAGTCTGGAATCTTTGGACCATTAAATTTGTTTTAAGCCTCATCATTTCTGCCTGGAATTTAGCATCCAAATTCTCTGCCTCAGAGCAAAATAACTTGCAAAGCATAGACAAAATTGTCACTGCCTCGATATAGGTTAGCTGGGACCACACATTAACACCACGGCACTACCCCCTTGAAACCAATTCCCTTTCATCTGACTGAATATTGTCTAAGGGAAGCATGAACATATTAGACATATATTAATAATTAAAGAAAGCCAGACAGTAGTTCAAATCTTTCACATGCTCAGCACAGCGTGAGACAATACATACTTTTGGGGGGATCTGTTTTACTTTGTGTGGCCTCACTTTCTTCCTGGATCGGCTGGCTCTTTTCGAGCTATTTGCTTTTCCTCCCTTCAACACAGGCTTCAGGGCCAGCTCCAGGCACCAGCCGAGCAAGCTCGTGCTTGGGGCGGCAGATTCTAAGGGGTGGCATTCCGTCCAATCCTAGGGCGGCACGGCCGCCCTTTTTTTTTTTTTTGGTTTGCCGCTCCGGCCGCCCTGTAGGGGGTGGCGGTGCAGAGGAGAGGAACGCCCTGCTGGGAGCGGGCTGTGCGCTCTGTCTGCCCCAGCTGGTGCCAGGTCTGCAGCAAGCCCAGCAGCCTGCATCCTTCCCTTCCCTGCCGACCTTCAATTCACCTGCAGGCAGGAGCTGCGTGGAGCCCTCCCCGCAGGCGGCGCAGCAGGAGGGGCCGAGTGGCGAGCGCCCCGGCTGAAGGAAGCCCTGGCCGTCCCCCTTCTCTCTCTCCCTCCCGCCTCCCCCCCACTAGCCAGGGCACGCACTCCGCTGCCTGGGGCACGTCTGCAGCGCAGGGAGTCCCGCTAGCCAGCGTGGCCGGGGGAGACAGCTACGAGCCGCCAAGTAAGTGGCACTGAAAGTTTGCACCCTGACTCCGGCCGCCCTCCACGTTTTTAATTTTTTTATTTTATTTTTTGCTTCGCCGCTCCAGCCGTCCTGCACGTATTTTGTTGTTGTTTTTTCCGCTTGGGGTGGCAAAAAAGCCAGAGCCGGCCGTGACAGGCTTATGTCACTGACACTGTTCTTATATGCTTTGCCCTGCTTCCCACCAAGTTTCCCTCACTGATTACTCCCCCTCATTAGTTTTGCTGTAGATGCTGTGCTCACCTTGATTCCATCTCTCTCCTGATGCCCAGTTCCGGTCACCCAATTCCAAATACACCTCTACCCCGCTGTAACGCGGCCTGATATAACATGAATTCGGATATAACGCGGTAAAGCAGCACTCCGGGGGGGGGGGGGGGGTGAGGCTGTGCACTCCGGCGGATCAAAGCAAGTTCGATATAACGTTTCACCTATAACACAGTAAGATTTTTTGGCTCCCGAGGACAGCGTTATATTGGGGTAGAGGTGTACCACTCCCAGTTGGCAGGGCCGGATTTCCAATTAGGCACATGCTCTAGAGGCACCTTACCTCTTTAAAACTGTGTGCAACACAAAGGTCGGCTGTAGGCGGGGGGGGGGGGGGGGGCTGAAGATGCTGTGCCTAGGGGCATGTAAGATGTAAATCAGGCCCTGCCAACTGACCACCTAACAGTGCATTACCCCAGGCCCCCAATTCCAGCCTGCCCTGATTCCCCGCTACCCAGTTCCAGCAGCCATTCCCAGCTGCCCAATCCTGACGGCTATGAAACCCTTTGATCCTAGCATTTTCCCCTCACACAAATCCTTCTTTGTATTCTATTCAAGTATGTTTAATAATAATTAAAATAGGCATCACTGTATGATCTAAGCTGTTAAAATGGCTGTAGAGAGGAGATTAATGTTATACTATGTTCGCCTCATTATGCATACATACACTGGTTATTTATTGTAGGACTGCTCATGGATGCTGGGCTGTTAAAAACAAATAACAAAAAAAGCTTTGAAGCACATGCCAAAAAATTAAAGGACTTTGCAAAAAAGTTAGGCCAAATATTGGGCCTCGAGTTGGGACAATGTCCCTTTAAGATTTAAAAAACTCCATTTGAGCCAGAGTTGATGTGGCAGAAGGAGTGGTTACAGCGTGTGCAGTTTTGCAATATAAAATACCAGGCTGAAGCTGAAAAGGCTAATTAACAATACTGTGTAATGTGTTGGGGTTTGAGTGCATGTGTGCTACTGCCCTCCAGTGGATGGACAATGTCAGACCTGCTCATGTCTTTAAACTTCTGGATTCCTCTTAATTTTCTTTAGTCAAATGTGTCATGCACAGAAGTGCTTCTCACTGGCAAAAGCAGCCTCAACACACAGCTCCATCTCATCCATCTCCCTCCTTGAGTCAGAGTGTTAACCCTAAACTCTCCCCCTCCCAGATTTCCTATGTTCCATTCTATATGCATCCGAAGAAGTGGGCTGTAGTCCACGAAAGCTTATGCTCTAATACATTTGTTAGTCTCTAAGGTGCCACAAGTACTCCTGTTCTTTATGTCAACAAAGTTCCTCATCCCCACTTCCTCAACCCTGCCCCGCTTCTCCTGAAATCATCTATTGCTTCTTGCCTTGACTATACTCTTCCTTTCTCTTTGTCCTGCTCAGAATGTCGCTTGCAGCTCGCCTTAGTGTAAAGAAACAGCCACATCAACACCAACTTCAAACACTTCCACGAGCTCCTTTTCTCAATACACTTTTCTCAGGATCCTCCATAACATTCATGGCCTTGCTCCAGCCTACCTATGAACCTCATCTATACCCTGCTCTGGCCTCCGTCCTTTAACACTGTGTCGACCTTCTCCTCTGCAGTTACTGCCGCCGGAAAAAGTCTTCCTCTATCTCATTGTCCCATCCAGTGTGTCGCAAATTTTCTTATGGTTTCAGCTCTGAATTTCTCTCTACTTCAGCGCCCCTTTATCAGTCTAACTCTGGGAAATATTTTAGGTGACACTATACGATAAGCGGTTGTTTTGTAAGTGTTCGTAGCACCCCTCTCCTCTTGTTGAGCTAGTGCAGCTGTTCTCTGAGTAGAGATGCCAGGTATTTTTGGAGTCAAAAGTTGCAAATTCCATGCCACATGTGTCTGGTTAGCTGACAGCTGTAATAGCTATGTGTGTGTATATGAACTTAGGCGGAGGTACTAGAGTCTTTTATTCAGGTACTGAGTCCAGATCCCCACATTAACTTACACAAATACCTCACCACTCTAGATTCATTTACCTTCCACTAGAACTAAAGAATTACTAGCGCTGGAAACAAGTGCTTCTACAAATGTTTATTTGACTATTTAAATGAGCTTGCTTTGACTGGGTTCACTTCCCTACTGTCTGTGCTTTCTGCTGATATTTTAATAAACATGCTTGATTAGTTTAAATGCTCAAGGAGAGTGAATTCTATGCTCAAATATTTGCCAAAGATGAATGAAAAGTTTTTTTTTCCATTGCAACACTTGAAATTTCTGCTGCATTACTTAGTTACATAAACCATCCAATCTGGAAACCAAAACAATCCCTTAGGATTTACACCTTCTAACCAAACATTGCAATTATTGCAGCGCAAATATCAAACATTCTTCCTGACAGAGTTCGCAAAGGAATCGACAGCTACATGACAAAACACCTCACGTCTCCTGCTCTTTACTCTCAGTGCACAGCAGAACAAAACACAAAAGGAAACTAAGATGTGCATTGGAATCTAAAAATAAAAATATTACCAAAATGCCCCACATTCGTGTCACTTGTTTAAGCCAGAAAGCACCTAGCTTGATTCTCAGATCTCAGGTTGAGTCTGTGGTGATGGCAACTAGATAAATCATCTCTTCTGATATGAGCACAATTGATCTAACGTCAATGAGCCACAATAAACATGAAACTTCATAATGCTTAATGTACAGATCACGTCTCAGAATACAATTGCATTTCATGGTAATTTAGTGTTGATAAAAGGTGCTGGATTGACTTTTCTGAAGAGTGAGGTCCTCTGTTTACTCAGAAGAGATGGGACAGCAGAACACAGAAAGCAGCAGAGCACGCTTCCATATGTTGCCCTCCTAGCTCTTCTCCACACTAGGGAATTTCAGCACACCAAATTGCTCACAAGGGTGTACAAACACTGTTTGGAGCAGTCGTGGGTCAAGCAAGGCTAAACACTAGGTCGGGGTAGGCAAACTTTTTGGCGCGAGGGCCACATCTGGGTATGGAAATTGTATGGCGGGCCATGAATGCTCATGGTTCCTGGCCAATGGGAGCTACAAGGGTGGCGGTTGGAGCAGGGGCAGTGTGCGGAGCCCCATGGCTGCCCCTACGCGTAGGAGCCGGAGGGGGGACATGCCGCTGCTTCCAGGAGCCATGTGGAGCCACAGCACGTGCAGAGCAGGACAAGCCCTGGATCTCGCTCCCCATCAGGAGCTCGAGGGCCAGATTAAAACATCTGAAGGGCTGGATGCAGCCCCCTGGACCGTAGTTTGCCCACCCTTTCACTAGGTCATCCTTCACCATGCCTGTCTCCACTGATCCAGTGCCCGTGTAGATGGCAAATACTGATAGAATAGCTCCAGTATTGTAAGTAGTTTTTCCACTACCATTTGGTAGTGCACTTGTTACTCTCAAGTTAGCCTGCCTTGTAAGAACATAAGAACGGCCATATTGGGTCAGACCAGGGATCCATCTAGCCCAATATCTTGTCTTCTGACAGTGGCCAATGCCAGATGCTTCAGAAGAAATGAACAGAACAGAGCAGTTATCGAATGATGCATCCCCGTCATCCAGTCCCAGCATCTGGCTGTCAGAGGCTTAGCCATCTTGGCTAATGGTCTACTGCCTCTGTTCTACAGGTCCAGGGTCAAGTATTCCAGAAAACACATACCGACACACCATAGAACTTATTGGCTCACTATTATTCAGCACTGACTTCTTCCCCAGCAATCAACTATTTTATCAGCGTGTGTCAGAAAGCTTCCTGTAGGAGTGGGCCAAGCCCAGGCAGATGTGTGTGGACAGTGGGGGCCATCTATCTTGACAAGAAGATCCAGTGGGAGCTGTGCCCTCAATCCTGACCAGGAGGAATCACCGCTATGGAATGAATTCATCGCCCATGGCCCATTCATTCCTGGACACCTCTGTGCAGACTGCCAATACCTAGTATCAACAACTGCTTTTGTAACATGGACCCTCTATCCACTAGGATCAGGCCCACAAAGGAGCCACAGGAAGGAATTTATTTTCATTCTAAGACCATCATTAAAAAACAAACAAACAAAAGAAAATGGATTGCCTGAAAAAGTGTATTTTGAATAACCTGGAGCTTCTCTTTTTAAAGGCGGAAACTGCAAATAACTTGTTGATACGTGTTTCAGTTTATTTTCTTTCTTTCCTCTCTGACCACTGTATACAAATCTGTCCGAACCTTGAAAATAACATTTCTTTCTTTCCTGTCAAGTCTGATCTTTTTCCATATGGCAGTCATTTATTTTCCCTTTGTTTCTAATGCAGTTAATATTAATCTGCTCTGTTTAGATTGCATCTTTCTTTGTGTTCTGGTGTCATGGGCAACATCAACACATCTCTAGATACCATGGGCCAAATTTTGGTTTCCTGACACACTGAATAGTATCTTCCTACACAAGTGGGCCCATTGAAGTCAGTGATCCCAATTCAAAAAAGCATTTGGAACTTAAATTCACTTAAAGTTAGAATGCACTTAAGGGATAGAGATACTGTGCTGAATCAGACCCAGTGGGACCACTCATGGAGCGATAGGAATAATCTAGCTCAGTGTTAGCTAGTTAGCTGCTTTTCCACAAACAGCAAGCGTTCACACAGTGTTTTTAAGTGGGTTCCATGAAAATGGCTATTTAAAAAAAAGAAAACTATTTACATAAACAACCACAGAGTAACATGTTTAAAATACACACAGCCTAATCAGAGATTTCACTCAAATTAATAAAATAACCAGAAACTTGTCATGGATAGTGTAAAGCCGCTCATTGGGTAATATAGTAACACCCTTTAAATAGAGAGATCTGATGACTATAAGACTGTATGATGTATATCTAAACAAAAGCTCATTGTTGTAATGATTGTTTTGTCTGATATTTGCATGGCCAGGGATCTGTAAACCTGTTAAAACTTCCTAAATAAATAACTAGTTAAAATACACAGAGACGGAGAGGGAGAGATTTAGACTGCAGTCCATAATTTCCAAAAATTATAATTAAAATCAATATAAAATTACCCTAATTAAGACACAGGATCTTATTAGGTATTGTGCATTGTTTTTCAGTTGTTCTTTTTTCAGGCTACAATCTGAACCAAGTTGTGAACCTCATCTAATTTGTTTCCGTTGAGTACTGATCTTTTTACTTCATTACCACATGCAATTTTGTAGTCATCATAGCTAATATCACAACTATAGATCTAGAATGTATTTATAGACCCCAAACTCTGCAGAGAGCGCTGGGTCTGTTGTTGCTATGGCAACGGGGATTCTAAAAGTAAAAGGTTTCCAGTCAGAGTTTTAAAGGGACATGCTGGATTAATGCACTAGTCTTCCACTTCCAGAGATCTGGGTGCAGCTGTGCCTTAAGGTTGCCCGTGAAATGAGGTTGGTGGTCTCAACCAAGTCCCTAGGGGACACTGGTCTGCAACCCAAAACCACTTCATGCACTCTGGCACATTGATTTCAGCATGGTTGTCACTCTCTGCTGTGAGACTGGAATAGCAGGGGTAGTTGCTGGCTAATCTTGACGTGTGGGAGGGGGAACTGGATGCTAACTGAGATGCCAAATGTGTGTGGAGCAGGGGAGGGGAAGAGGCTGACACACCAAATCCCTATCTTGCAGTGTTTGCATTGCAACAGTAGCTGCCTTTGGACTCGGGAAGAGGCTAGAAATCTCGACACAGCTTGAAACTGGAACACTGGCCTGAAAACAAAAGCAGATCAAAAGCCAGGCTGGGGATGGAATGGGGACAACAAAAGAAACAGACAGTCAGTGGTAAGGAGCAGGCATCACGTGGTGACTACCACCATCCAATAGCAAAATCATGAAAGGAGGGACGAAGCACAGAAGCCAAGGGGACAGTGAGACCCATGGTTGATTCTTCTAATTACTATTGAATATTTATATTGTGGCACCACCGACAGGCCCAGCTGGACCTCGTTGTGCTTGGCACTGTACAAACACATATGAACTGACAATCCTTGCTCCAAAGAGCTTTCAGTCTAAAAGAGAAGATGTAACAGGCTGGTGAAAGAAATAGGCACGGTGAGATGGAGGGGAGCTGTCAGGAACCTGGACGTGGGCGGTCCAGCCTAGTGGTTGGAGCAGGAGTCGGTAACCAGCAATAGGAGCCCACAGTCAGAGCCAGCGTCAGGGGCCAGAGCTGGAGTCAAGAATCAGAGCCAGGTTTACCTGGGGTGGGGCAAGTCAGGGGCAAGACTGGGTCCAAGGCAGGAATGAGGCAGAGGGAGGACTGTAACAAGGTGGAAGCAAGGCTGAGTAAAAGCAGCAGCTATCACAGAAATGGGCAAATGCTTTGAGCAGCCGCCCAGTGTTCCTAAAACCTCAACCAAAGCCATATTTCCCCCACCTTTTCTATCCTGTCTCTCCACCACCTTGTGTCTGTTTGTTAAAAACAGAAGAAGTGAATACCCTTCACGCATCAGGACAGCCAGTAAAATGAACCCTTTCCTTCGAATCAAAGAAAGGTGGTTAATAAAATAAGACACTGATATATTGCCTCCAAAATGAGAGAGACTTTAATAAGGTTTAATGAACTTTGTTTTGTATCATCACTCAATTTCTGTATAAATGCTTGTTTTAATTTTTTGTTCTTTCTTGTGGTTGATCAATAACCTTTCAACTTTAGAATGAATGCTTTGGAGTGTTTGCCAAAACGCCAGGCCCTCTGTAAAATAAATTCCAAACCTAAGTATCACTGTTTTAATGTTCAACAGTGAAAGAGTTTATAACCACCTTTAATTCTTTTGGTCCTTGAGATCAGTACAGCCATACTCTATCCATTACGGAAGGGGTGGGTGGATTCTGAGGAGAGACTTGAAGGTGAACAAGGCTGAATTGCACTGACGGAACTAGTGTGACAAATATTTGCCTGCAAATTCCTGGATTAAGTTGGTGTTATTGAACCCCCAGTTTCAACACAATCCATTTGCCAAATTGACATTTTTATTTATTTATTTTTTGTCAAGTGAAATATCCCATTCGTTGCAATTCAGACTGCAAACTCCTGGATACTGCACCTAGAACTTTGTGATTGTCATGATAATGCATTTGCAGCCCCTTGGAACTTCACGGTAGTCAGAAGGCTATGACTCTGAACCTTCTCCTCTAAATGCGCATTATTCTACCACCTGAGCAGAAGGAGAATCTCCCTTTGCTGTTGGCAATAGAGAGCCTATGACACACACGTTTGAAAATTCTGTCCATCAGAGAAAAGTAGTTCACACACACACACACTAGCCAGTTCATTACAATACTGAATTGTTAAATGCCTTAGAGAACTCATTGAACTACTTCAGTATCTTTTTATGTTCCCCTGTACCAAACCAGAGTTACGCACAAGCAAGATGTAATGGAGGATAGCACCAAACTGCAGTCAGCTACTAGAATAACCCTAGCCCTTCTGTGCTTTGACAGTATTTTCTACAATGCCAAGTGCTTATTGTGCTAGCTCTGTCTGTAGTGCAGCAATGGCGAGACTGTCTAATATCACTTATTAGATCATACATCTAATACATTATATTAGACAGCTCGGTCATCACTTGATTATTGTATATGCCACCATCCCGGATTTTCTGTATCTCTCTCAATGTCCTGTACAATCCCTGGTAACAAATGTGAGACAGCTTTAGCTTGCAAAGGTCTGTGTGCAGAACGTCTTTGCTGATAGCATTCGTTTCCTATAAGCAATGAGCTAAATTAGCTGCACAAAGCATTTCATAATTAAAGTGGCATCTCTTCTTAAAACAAACTGCAGGATCTACAGAAACAACCCAAACTAAAGCAGAATCACCAACAAAGGCTGAGATGTTTTAAAATAGGAGACTAGATTTGGGCTCCTAAATAAGTGACCTGTTTTTCAACAATGATTTCATTAGGAGCTGCGTGGTGCCCTGCACTTTTGAAACAACAGCCTTCTTTTTTAAGGAGCCTAAATATGAACTTAGGAGCGTAGCTTTCAGCTCCTCTGTTTGAAAACGGCGGTCATAAGTACAGCGTTTGGGCCACTATCGGAGAATACTGTCGTATTCATTTGTGCAAAGAGTAAGGAAAGAAAAGGGCTGCATTAAAGACAAATGTTACCCAGTTAGTCCCTTGCATGTGTATTTAATTCATGAGTAAGACACAAAAGGCAGAGCTGATTTAGGTTTTTTCCATTTAAATAACTCAAGGCAGCAATCTGTTTATGTGCTAATTTCCAGAGCTGAGCAAGTCTGGCCAGGCATCCTCCAGTTCTCCAGTCGGGCCTTGACATTGGTTCAGCACATTCTTTTGGGCGTGTGTTGGCACTGGGCGTCCCTCATCCGCCTGGAAGTTATTACTGTGATAGTCGATTAAAAATAGAAATGCAGAAATGAAAAGCCGTCTGTGAAGTGGGGGTTCAGTGACTCTTTTTTCCCATTAGAGGGTGCCAGGAAGCTGCTGTTGCAGAGAAGTTGCTACAGAGCCCAGAGTTCACAAGAACTTCAATGTTGTCTACACTGCAAGTTATGTCAGTATAACTTATGTCGCTCGAGGGTGTGAATAAGCCACCCCCCGAGTGATGTAAGGTACACAGACCTAAGCACTGAAGTGGACAGCACTAAGTCGGCAGGAGAGCTTTTCCTGCCAACAGCTACCGCTGCTCATAGAGGTGGTTTTATTATGCCAACGGGAGAGCTCTCTCCCGCCAGCATAGAGCGTCTTCACCAGATTGCGCTACAGCAGTCTACGGCATGGATGCAGCTGCGTCACTGTAGCGCTCCTAGTGTAGACTAGCCAGGTGTATTCCAGGGGCTGAATGGGACTGCTTCATCTCATGTACCCCTCCACACCATGCCCAACTTGCTACTAAGTACAACTCCGTTGCCAGTATTTCTTTTCACCTTTTCGACTTAGCCTATAAGCTCTTTAGGGCCTGGACTGTGTTTTCGATAGGTACTGTGCCTAGTGGAATGGGTCCCTCGTCCTGACTGGGCCTCTGGACACTGTTTTAACATAAATCTGAAATAACAAAATACTACTGTTAACAACAACAGTAAATAATGGACTAGTAACTACTTCATGCAATGCATTCTGGGAATTAGAGTTCACAAGGTCACTACTTCTCTGAGCGTTTGGTCTAGACTAGAGAGATTAGAGCAGAGGATGTGAAAGCAAGACTCTTGTGTTCTATCCAGGGCTCTGCCAAGGACTCGCTGTGCGATCTCGGGGAAATCTCTTAACCACCGTATACCTTAGATTACTCCTTGTGCAAAATGAGTCTAATAATGCTTCCCTGCCTCACTAAGTGTTAATTCATGTTTGTGAAAGACCCCGAGGCCCATGGATGGAAAGACTTCTTACATAAGTGCAAAGAATTATTTTAACATTGCTTCTTCAGATCTATTGTCAGACACGACCAATATGTGACCTGAGGGCCATGCGCAGTTTTCGAGCTCTCTGAAGGCAACCACGACCAGAGGGATTTCCCCATGTGATTCCTCACCTCTCAGCATGGCACCTATTCCAGTGCAGAGTGCAGTATCACCAGCATCAACAGTTCAAGAATCCTGAGTCAGCATCTAAAAGATCCTGAGAGTGGCCTAAAAATCATGAGATTTTTTCAAAGAAAAAAAGAAATCGTTTTCTTTGGCCTGTCTACTTGAGCCCCCCTGCTCATCCGCAGTGCATGGGGGACAACTACGAGCTGCAAATTCAAACTTAAATGCCTGCAAAATGGGCACACAACAATGCAGTGCCAGCTTCACTGTGCATCTGCTCCCTGGGGCCGGTGCAAGGAAGTTTTGCGCCCTAGGTGAAACTTCCACCTTGCGCCCTCCCCGCCCTGAGGCGTCCCCCCCATGGCAGCTCCCCCCTGCCCTGAGGCGCCCCCCGCCCCGGGGCAGCTCCCTCCCCCCGGGGGAGCCGTGCGGCAGCTGCCTACCCCAGCTCACCTCTGCTCCACCTCCTCCCCAGCACGCCGCCCCTGCTCTAATTCTCCTCCCCTCCCAGGCTTAGGGCGCCAAACAGCTGATTGGCGCTGCAAGCCTGGGAGGTGGGAGAAGTGGAGCGGCGACCGCGCGCTCAGGGATGGGGTGTAGGAACGCTGTAAAAAAATTGGGGGCACCACTTTTTGCCGCCCCCAAATCTTGGCGCCCTAGGCAACTGCCTAGTTTGCCTAAATGGTAGTACCGGCCCTGCTGCTCCCCAACTTCCTAGCTCCATCTTATTTCTTTCACCACCCAGAGCCCACCCTGCTCTATGTCCATCAAATCCCCTCCACCATGATGGAGTGGCAGCTGGGCCTAAGTTGAGAGAGAGGTGCTGCAACCTGGCGCACAGGGTCACAATGGCACTCAAATTTGCAGCAACATGTTGCGGTGTGTGTTACAACTTGCGGTTTCTGTACAGTCTGAATCATTATTCATCCTTGTTTTGTGCTACTGTGGAGTCAGGCAGGAAACGGCCCTTGCCCAAAGCAGAAATAACAGAACGCTGTGTGCCAAAAGCAAGAGAGAGGGATCAGACGGCAAGAGGCAGGCAAGCTACAAGCCAGCTGTCTACAACGTGTTGGTGAGAAGGAGCAGCAGCAGCTCACGGCCTCAGATTGGAAAGGCTGTGAAGCCCAAAAGCCTAAAGTGTTCCCTGCCCCCTCAGTGTCTGGGGAGACAGTTGTTTTTTATTGACATTGAGGATTAGATTCCGGGTAGTGAGAATTATCCCTATTTTACAGGCGAGGAAACCGAGGAACAGAAGGGAAAGTGTGTTGCCCAAGGTCACACCACCATTCTGCAACCGAGCCAGCACTAAAACGCAGCTCCCCTGACTCCTGGGACTGTACGTTAAGCACAACGCCATCCTTCCTCTCTCTGGCACTTTCACTGGGAGCTAACTGCTCCAGACCTTCTGCTGTGGTTTTTGCATAGCAAGAACACTCTGTATTGATGAAATGTTACTTCTGTTCAGTTTGCATCTGATCCAGATGGAGCAGTTCCATTGACACCATGACGTCTCTTGATGTTATCTCATTGCCCTACTTTGGGGACAAGAAGGAGCCATGCTCTAATCTGAGTCTCCAATTCACATCCTATCTTCTGAGCCCTCCGATTTCATGTGCTAGGAATAGAAAATTGCCAGGTTGTCGTCCTATCCTTATGCAAACTGCCACTGACATGAGTGATGGTGTCATCTTACCAATCTGAATCGCCCTTTCATCCCAAAGCGTGTTATGAACTATATATAAACTGGGGTCATTTTGCTCACTGGAGGGGTGGAACGGGACAGCTGGTCAATGGTACACAACAGGAAATGAAAGAGAATGTTGCAGTTCGTCCAATTGAAACTGCTGGGGGAATTTAGGTCAGCAGAGTACACGGTACAATAATTAACAAATCGGGGACTTTCCCAGGAAACTAAACTTAAGAAAGGACAATGCTTAGGACAATGAAACAAGACATCTTGTCACTGACAGTCTAGGGGGTGAAATCCTAACCTCGGTGACATCAATGATAAAACTCTCATTGACTTCAATAAGCCCAGGATTTCATCCCGGCTATTTCATTTTTCCACCTTGCTAGATTAACCCTTTATGGGGCACACTCCTTGTTCCCCCCGCCCCCGAACGAAGGACAGCCTATTGCAGCTGTGCGTTGGAGCTTGCGTTATAGACGTAAGGCCAGATCCTGTGGGGCGCTGAGTGCCTCCAGCGGGCGTTAAGGATGCTCTGCACAGTGGAGGAGGCGCTCAGAAGCATGGACAATTACTGGGCTCAGAACTGTGGGCCTGCATGGGAGCTACTGGGCGCTCAGCAGTTTTGAAAATCAGGCATGTGCCTAAACAGAACGTCAGGAATTAACGTTAGGCTCCTGAATTTTATGTTAAAAATCTTGAGCCAAGTGTACTGGTCCTGTAATTATAAGCCTGTGATGACAGATCCTGAATAACACACTATAGCCAAAAGATTCAATGGCCGTTCATTCTGAATGCCTCTGATTTGGGGGCACCTGATCTGAGATGCCTCCTGCCTCAAGTTGGGCTCCCCCAATTATGAGGCACCCATAATTAGGGGGCACTTACAAATTTTTTGGCCTTAGTCACTATGCTTAGTCGCAGACGATGTTAGCTAAACTACAAACAACAGCCAATAAAGAAAATGTTTTCTCTGCAGTGGGGGTTAAGGGTAGTTAGAGATTTGTGCAGATCTGGAGAGGAGCATTTCAAAGAGTGTGGGAGACAAATAGACTCATAGACTTTAAGGCCAAAAGGGACCATCATAATCATCTAGTCTGCTCTCCTGCACCTCACAGGCCACAGGACCTCACCCACCCACTCCTGTAATAGGCCCATAACCTCTGGCTGAGTTACTGAAGTCCTCAAATCTTAGCTTACGGACTTCAAGTGACAGAGAATCCACCGTTTACACTAGATCAAACCAGTAAGCGACCCGCCTCTCTCTGCAGCATGGGGCACGAACCCCCCCCCAAAGTCTGCTAATCTGACCCAGAGGAAAATTCCTTCTTTACCCCAAATCTGGCGATCAGTTAGACCCTTAGCATGTGGGCAAGACCCATCAGCCAGACACCTGGGAAAGAATTCTCTGTAGTAATTCAGAGCCCTCCCCATCTAGTGGCCCATCCCCGGTCACTGGAGAAATTTGCTAATAGCACTTGCGGATGGATAAATGACAGCCTAGTTCCTGTACACAAGGCTGGAAATGAAGGAGGGATAAGAAAAGAACAGGGAGAAGGAATAGACAAGGAACAGGGAAGGGAGAAATGATGTCTGTGTCCCATCACGCCAAGGGATAGGCCCGAACAGCAAAGTTTAAATCCAGATCCAAATTTTCCCAAAGTTCAGGAGTGTTCAGATCAAGGGTTTTAGTTTGGATCCAACTCTAATAATGTCCAGCATTTCAGGGTCAGTGTCCCACTGCAGCACTGGGAGACAGAGAAGTCTGGGCTTAGGCACACAAATACCCCCCAAGCTTAATCCTCTCCAAACAACCACTCTTCCTCATCCCCAATATCTAATATGCTCCATACATGTGGTTTCAGGTGACTGTAGTAGCTAATAGAAGCTGATGATTTAGGATTCCCATACTTTGATTTCTAGATAGCGTGCTGTTCTGTGATTGTGCCCTCTTATCTCCACAGGTGAGCCAAACATGGTATTGTGTTGGCATTTATACAAGGCTAATACTTGTATAAGTGCCAACACAATGCCATGGTTTGCGAGCCTCTTCTGAATCTGGCTTGCTGATTCTGAAATTGTTTTGAATGCAAACTCTAGAATGTGCACTACAGCTCTTCCACTAAAACTTTTTGGAAGCAAAGGGTTTCAATGTGTCTATACAGTCTAGACACATAACTCCTGTGGTGTGATAGTACAGAGTATTAATATTGCATCTGCAGACAGCTGAAGAATGCCTTCCAGTGGTCCAAAGACTTACGACCACTCTTGAAAACACAAACATATACAGAGGAGACACATTTATGGGAAGCAGCCTTCTTATTTTATCTAGCTGAAAGTAATAAATTCAGGGCCAGATTCTGACTTCATAGGACTACTTGTGTAAATATTACCCAAGTGGATAACATTGCACAATCTGGCCTTCAGTCATGGCTCTCCCCTCCCCATCCAAAAAATAAATAAGGGGACTCTGCTGAATAGTTTACATCCAATATTTAGGTTTTGTTTGGGGAAAAAAAAGAGTTTGGCTGGTAAAATCTAATACAAAGAGAATTAATATTTTCAGTGAAACAATGTCTATATCTCTATATCTAGGTGTGTGTGATAGGGTTTGCAAAACAGGAAGTAAAACTGAATATAAACAAAAGTGAAACTGACCAGTCCAGTTTCATACTCTGAGCTGATGGAGGTGCAAAATAGTAAACAAAACAGCATAAATAGTGAAAAATACAGTTTTTTTAAAATGTACATTTTCATATCTTAGGTGTCATTA
Organism: Trachemys scripta elegans; assembly: GCF_013100865.1. NCBI lineage: Eukaryota > Metazoa > Chordata > Testudines > Emydidae > Trachemys > Trachemys scripta. The sequence goes on along the minus strand of NC_048310.1, from coordinate 7,142,149 downwards.
GCAGAGGTAAGGATTTTCTTTCCAGTGTTTGACTTAACTTGATGATGCCCCCTTTAAAAGGAAGACCAGTGCCGAAAGGAATGAGAGTGGATATAACACAATAAATCCCTTGTAAAAGTGTTGTCAGCAGTGAGGCACAGGCAAAGATCTCTTAGGATGTGCTGATGGGATGACTAGCCCGCCGTGCCCCTATTATACAAAGCCTCTTGCTAAAACTGGAAGAGTACGTCAATGTAAACAAAACGAATGGGGGGTATGAGTTATTAAAAAAAATTAGCTAGAATTAGTAGTAAATACTCTGCTTTTCTATAAGCATGTCCATCTAAGGATCTTAAAAGTGCTTTACTAGCACTAACGGGTTAACCCTCCCAGTCCCCTCTGCCGCTGTGATGTTTTGGGGATCACCCAAACCAGTAAGGGCATCTGTCACTGGCTGCCTTGTAGCTTTGGGTGCCTTAATGTTATGCTGCTGCTGCGGCTCAGAGCTGTGACACCACTAACCAGCCTGCAAACATCCTGGCTTCCCACCAGCCTTGTGACTCCTTGTTGGGTGACCTCAACAGCCCTTCTGGTCCCGAGTCTCCCCAAATCCGTCTGCCCTGACACTCGCAATTTCCCCCTCTGGATTGTTAACCCCAAAGGAGTGAAACCTGCCCCCAGTTAACGCAGTGGAGCGACAGTGGTGAGGAATTACCTGTCATGGTTTTCTGCGGGTAAAGCTTTGTTCACGTTTTGCAGAGACAGCATGGAAGCCCGGAGAACGTGTTTGCAGAACAGTTTAATTTCATATCTGACCCCAGTGTCGGACTGGAGGAGAGGAGCAGTGGGATGACCGTTCTCCTCCATCCCCACATGAGTAGGTCCAGCATTAGCTGTAATATCCAAAGCTAAAAAAGTGGGTGGAAGTGGGGGAGGGGAAATAGGTGCTAAGAAATTAGCCACACCAGGTCAGGGAAACGTGCTTTATGGTGCATATCATCTCACACAACGTACTTGAAGCAGCAATGCCTGAGACAAAAGCTATCAGCAGTTCGGACAGCAGTGCTTGACGACTGTCTGGCTTGCATCCAACAACAATCCTGAAACGGGGACAGAAGGGGGAAAATGCAAACAAATTTGACCAATCTCTTTGCAAAAGTGAATCAAATAGAAAGTGCTCTTGGCCTAGGGTTTTCAGTGCCTCCTTTAGCTAAACATGAACACTACTGGTAATACAGTCCATAGCAAGCACTACCCTCAGCAGTTTCCAGAGTCAGGCCATACTGCACTGTGTACAGCAATATCCTCATACGCGGCAAGCCCTGGTTGTAGTATGGGGCCCTGAGACTGCCATTCCCTGTCCGCAGAGTAAATGTGATACTATTTTGCTGTGTTTGCTTCTGTAGAGGTAGGTTTGTTTTCTGAAACAAACAGTTGCTCAAACAAATAAATAAAAAGACAGTCATGAGTTATATAGTCACTTCGCCACTATCCAAACAATTCTGGGAAACTCCTGGCGTTGGTTTTACGAACTCTGTAAAATGTTACAACAGCAGCGCTCGGCACGTTTCAGCCTCAAAACACTTTCCAAAAATTGATCAATTGACTGGACAGAGATAGTTACAATAGGATCCAATTAACTGAACCTGCAGTCCTCTCTTTCTAATCGAGCGTCAGCATGCCTTGTTGATCTACTGACACCTGATTATCAATGTTCCTGATTTTCTGAACACATCTAGCGTTGCCAGTGTGTGGTTTTGGGAATTGGACCTGTAAGTGGTTTAGCTTCAGAGACAGGAAGTCACAGGAAAAAGTGCTGCAGTAGCTCTTTTTTCATGTGTTATGCAGAAGCAGTTGGAACGACTCATTGACTAAAGAGAATCTCTCGCAAGTACTCTGGCCCCAGGATGGTTCCCAAATACCACACACTTTGCAATAAGCGAGAGACATCCTTCAATCTAGGAGATTCCAATTTAAGTTGGAACCCTTATTATAAATATTACAGTATACAGTAACAACATGTAGTTACTCTATTGCAAGCAATAGCTATTTCTGTAGAATACTGCGCGATTGTTTTCTATATAAGGGAGCCTGTTTCCTCAGTCTCCTGTTAAGAGAACTAAACAACACATTGAGAAGCAGTGAGAACTGAATGAGAGGAATGGTCTATCAGTTTGGACATGGGAGCGGGAATCAGCAATGCCTGAGTCCTGATCCCAGCACTGAAAACCTCCACACATAGGTCTCCATGGGCCTGGTTGTGCTATAGATGGGGAAACTGAAGCAGAAAGGTTAATACCTACATTGCTGTGCTGAGGATTAATTAGATAGTGTCTGTATAGCACCTTGAACATGAAAAGCACCCTATAATTAGCAGGCATTATGAAAGCGAGTAGCAAAATTGATTTAAAACTCTTTGAACAGATACAGTGTGTCGGTAAATATGCAGATTTTAATTCCTGCAGAGACCTAATATGCTGCTCATCCACCCGTCTGTCCATCAAAACAACTAGCTTCTTAGTTAGCCAGCCTGGATGTGCCATGCCCCAGTCAATGTCACAAACGCCAGTGTCCTTAGCAAAGCCATACATGGAGACAAACGGTGTTTAACAAATGGAATTTACAGTCAATTCTCTTGTTGTATTTACTTCACTTGGTGGAAACAGGCAGACTTTGATTTTCACATAATAGTGTGCTGAGAATAACAGCCCTTAAATCGTTTCCAAGGAGGGGGAAAGGTACAACAAGCTAAACACACTAACGCTCTGTAACAGTCTGGACATTGTGATCGAGAACTACAGCTTGACACGCAGAGTAACTACAGGTGGCAGCACATAAAACAGATTGATGCCACTCCAATATATAACAGGCCTTTTGGAAGTTCATCTAGAGGAATGATGGCCTGCTGGTTAAAGCACAGTGCTGGGAAGCAGATGTGGCTTCTTGTCCCAGTTCTGCCTTTGACTTTATGTGTGACCTTGAACAAGTTACTCCAGTTCTCTGTGCCTCAGTTTCCTCATATGTAACGTGGGGATAATGGTGACCCACCTCACAGTTACTTCATGATTGTAAAGCACTTTGAGATCCTCCTATGGAAGGCACCAGAGGGAGTGCCAGGCTCATACTAAAGACTTGTAATAACGTCACAATGCTGGGTATGCAACCTGCTGAAAGATTTCACTGCAGCCCATCCTGCTGCTATGGGATGCCGTAGACGGCTATGCTTTACATCTGCTCAGCAATCGTTCAGCTGGCTAATGGGTCAGTAAATCGTTCAAGGTTAAAGCTGCAGTTTCAGACCTGTTCCTCCCAAAGGCCACAGTTCAAGTCCTGGCGCTGCTAATTGGCTTTGCAGTTTGTTTCTGGGGTCAGCTTTCTAGGCCTGAGATTGTGCTAAGGTTCTTTTCCAGAATGTGACAAAATATCGCTTTCAACTGTCTGCTGCCCTCCTTCCAAGAGAGGCCATGAGGATCATTATAAAGCAGCAGTTCCCAAACTTTTTCCTGGGGTGACTCACCAATTGCATTTTGTCTTTTTTGGCGACCCACCATTACATATATGTGCCCTCCACCCCGGCCCCACAACCATAATCCCAGCCTGGTATGATGAGGAGGCTCCAGGGTGGCAGGGAGGGAGTTGGAGAGTGAGCCTGCCCCACACTCACGCCACAATGGCAGCTTCTGTCCTGTGGGGCTGGGTCCAGCGCCCTGCTCCAGGCATTGCAACCTGGCGCACAAGGTTGCTGCGCCACTCAGGTTAGGCCCGGCCCAGTCAGGAATAGAAGTGTCAACCCAGGGGACGTGTATGTTTGCCTATGCCAGGGCCCTGTGATGGGTTAATCTGGCCCTGAATGTGGCAACCCATCTAAAACCTTTCCATGACCCACTGGTGGGTCAGGACCCATTCTCTGGGAAACACTGTTATAAAGGTTGCCATATGGGGAGACATGAATTGCCACCCTTTTTTATTTTTAACCATGACGTTAGTTGGAGCATATCATGAGAAGTTAGTGCAGTCAAAATACATTATCTGGAAGCAGGGCTGGCTCCAGGGTTTTGGCCGCCCCAAGCAGCCAAAACAAAACAAAACAAAAGCCGCGATTGCAAGCAGCGGCAATTTGGCGGGAGGTCCTTCGCTCCCAGGCGGAGTGAGGGACCATCTGCCGAATTGCCGCCGAATACCTGGACGTGCCGCCCCTCTCCGGAGCGGCCGCCCCAAGCACCTGCTTGAGAAGCTGGTGCCTGGAGCCGGCCCTGTCTGGAAGGGACCAGGGAGGGACCACCTTTTTGTTCTGTGTTTGTACAGCGCCTAGCACAGTGGGGTCTCAGTCCATGACTAGGGCTCGGGGCCTCTGTTAATATAAATCATAATAATACAGTTAAGAACGGACTGATCTCAAAAAGTAGGGGTCTCATCCCTGAACAGGGTGTTTCTAGTGGGATTCCACAGGGATCAGTACTAGCAAGTCACTATTCAACATTTTAATCAATGAGCTGGAGATAAATATACAATCACTGCCAATAAAATTTGCAGATGACTCAAAGATTGGCAGAGTGGTAAATAATGAGGACAGGGCAGTTATACAGAGCAATCCGGATCATTTGGTAAGCTGGGCCCATTCAAACAAAATGCGTTTTACTATAATGTAAAATGGAATACTAATACTTGCCCACCTGGCATCTTCAGGTGAATGGTACTAAAAAAAAAAAAAAAATCAGCATTGCCAATTCTCACAATTTTATTGAGTATCACGATTTCTGCTGTTTTACTTAAAGCCCCAGCTCTGGGATTCATGGGGTTATGAGAGAATTTCAGCTTCTAGTATAGTAAATAAAAAGTAAGTTTCTTGCAAACTTGACCACTAAAGGCTAACCCCCCCCAAAGATAAAGAAAGAGAATCCAAAATGTATTAATTTATTTAAAAAAAACCAACCCCTTCATGATTTTAGGGGCCTGACTCATGATTTTTGATCACATGGGACCTACAAAGCTGTAAAATGCTAAATAGTATAATACAATAAAGTTGCTTATGCTGGGTTTACCATTTGTTGGTACTTTCTACCATAGAATCATAGGACTGGAAGGGACCTCGAGAGGTTTTCTAGTTCAGTCCCCTGCACTCAAGGCAGGATTAAGTATCTCTGGGTTGTGAACAGGTTTTGTACACATAACCGATGAAGTCCAAGTACATTTTCCAAAGAAGGATTCTTCTCTTCACACTTTGTCAGCCACATAGCCTCACATACAAATGACAGATGTCACCCTTAATTATCCCAGCATTCCCTCTCCTGGGTCTCATACATATACTCAAAGGAGAACATTAAGGCTTGACATGCAGGCCATGTTTCATTTGGCTAAGACTGGATACCTGGGAATTATTGCCTGGAATCTCTCATCTACAGAAAAATATTACTCTTGCTTTTTGTAGCATCAGGATATAAGTAAAACCTTCAGAAGCTGAGATCAGGAAAAAGCGGCAGGTTAGGTAGCATGTCTTGGGGGGAAATGGTAGTACTTTCCCGAGACCCTATACTTCTTTCCCGTGTCTTTATTTGTCGGGCTTACAAGATCAGAGGTCTGAGAGCAGTATGGACAGGGGATGCCCTCTCCCTTCAGCAACTGGGCTTTGCATGGGGAAGGATTGAAGGAGGGAGTGGGCATCACTAGTTGCTTGTAAGAGAGGAGTGAACTTCCCCCCATTTCTCTCTATTGGGCATTAACTCTGAAGCCTAATGGTGCAGCAATTGGCAACACTGTTTAACCCCTGATCATTTTAGCAGAAATGACCAGCTCCTCTGGGATTGTGGGGACAATGACGCTTATTTTACCAAACTTGAGTAGAGAAACACCACTTCCCCTACAATCTGACACCTAACTCCTTCACCCCTCCACGAGACACCTTCAGGAAGGGCTGCGGCCCACTAACAGGACAACAAGAGGGAGCGGGGGGAGGGAGGGGGGATTTGCATGTCCATTACTCGTTTTGGACCTATAGCAGTTTCCAAGCCTGTTAAACTGGCACCTTTCACCAGTATGCAATTCAATCAGTCATTCTTATTTTTTAAATGCTACATTCAGCAGCACGGTGAGTGCATCCTACCTGGGTGCACTTTACCAGGTACATTTGGCACCAGTTAAGGCACTCAGATACTGTAGTGATGTGAGTGGGTGGGTGGATAGGCAGATATAGATCGGAGTCTACAGCTGTGTTTTCACCCCACAATTTATTAAGGTGGAGGAGGAGAACAATGGCATAAGGAGAACAGCAGAAAGCTTCACCAGCTGCAAAGAAACCTCTTATCTGTGCAAACATATTTTCCTTTGGCGTTACAATCGCTGCAGCTAATACTGTGAAGCATTTTGCAAATCCCAGGCTGTTCCCCTCACACACCTTTCAACTGCCCTAAATAATATGATGTTCTTTGTCACATGAAGGGGCTGTGATATTTTGCCCTGAGTAAGATTTTCAACTCTTCCCCTCTTTTCCTGCTGACTTAGTGACCTGCTGAAAACAGGTAATGACTCATTAAATGCTTGTGGCAGCTCTGTGCTTTTTAATCTCTTCTATTTTAGACACCGGTCTCAAAGCCCACGGCCAGGGGAAAGCCTGGGAGCAGAGATAAAAACATTTCAGGACACAAGATTTCAGGAGGCTGATGCATCTCTTCAGCCCGCTGAAGCCCGGAGTCATGTGAAACAGACATTGCTTGTTTGCTTTGTGACCTGGTGAGCCAGAGAGAGTGTTTGGAGGATAAAGCTGTGACACAGAGGCCTGGCGGTGGTTCACCTCCCTGTGTCAGCCACTCTCACCAGGCCTGACAAATTCACTACACCCAACACATTGCTGTCATAGTGTTTATCTGTAAGGAATGCTGTGCGAGATATCACATGAAAGCTGGTGACACACTGGTCATTAATATTGTCATGGAATGGATGTATTAACAGTATCCGAGGAATTATGGATACTCACTAATATTACTCTTTAAAGACTAACCAAACAAAGGGAGAAACAAAGTTTTCTTCCAGACAAGAGGACGGACAGTTATTCCCCCAGTCTCTAATGTAAATTGAGCCTGGTGATGCCAGAGACAAGGGCCAGTTCATCCGCACTGGCAGTAAACAGGAGGAGAAAATTACCACGAGGATGTGAAATTAGCATGGGAAGAAACCGGAGCGTGAACGTGAGGGGGGGTCATCCTGACTCTGGTGACAAAGACAAACTTTGGGGAATATAAAGAGAAGCAAGAGATGTTTTGGTTACCCATCCCTGAGGGAACAGAGAAGTCAGCACTCTTTGCATTTATGAATGGTGGCTCCCCAGCCCTGTGGGTTGGTGACGCTGAGAAGCAGCTGTAGTAGGGGAGAAAACTGGTTTAGACAAAGCTTGGAGCCTGCTAAGTTTCTATGTGGACTCTTGGGAATGTTATGCTTTTGTTTTATTTGTAACCATTTTTGCTGTCTGTTGTCTCTGCTTGGTATCACTTACATCTCTGTTCTTTATTAATAAACATCTTCTTGTTTTATTATCAGTTCTTCTCCATGCTGATATAGGAAACCACTAGTGGCGCCTCCTCCTGGCCGTCCTGGGGATTAGCTCTGCTACTTTCCTCTGACAGTGGCCCTACCCATGGTCCTTTCTCACCTGCGGGCCCCTCTCTCTCCAGGAACTGCAGCCTCCTCTTTGTGACTTGGCCCTCTGGCCAGGTCACTATGTTGTTCCCCCTTCCCGTACAGGTGAGCTTCCCCTAATTATGGCTTTCCTCTCAGCCTAATAAGTTATTTGGCCCATCTGGCCTCCATTAGCCCCTTCAGGGCAAGGGTGGAGAGTCCATCACATACACCAAGGGTTAATCTGCAAACCAAAGTCAGGACTGGAAGAATTCTAAGGGGGTTGTTTGGCTGGCAGGGAGCTGCCACACAGTATAGCACTAAGACACCCCTCTTATGGTAAGGGGTGACTTACGCTTCTGGATGCCCCAAGGAAGTGTCACAAAAGACGGAAGCAGGGATATAAAGCTGGTGACAGACCTTCCCTGCAGACTTTCAGGGCCTGCCCCCACAACCTGTGGCACGCACTCTGGGCTGGACAATCTGGACTCTATGTCTGTCCAGATGGGCTCTGAGGGGACAATTCCTAGCAAAGGTCATAAGGGTTGGGAGAGAGACAGGTACTGTAATTGATCTTTAAAATAGTCCTTTAAAACCTCTCTCTTTAAAATCATTCCAATCTCTCTCTTTAGACTTGAGTTTTGTGAAAGAAGACCTGAATTTTTGCCCTAAATAACTTCACTATGATCCTTTAAGGCTATCTCCAGTGATGGTGGCACACAGTTAATATGAATCACTTCACATTCAGGAGTTGCTTAGTAAATTGTTGGCCACACAAAATAAAGAGCCATTGTATATGCACCTCAAACCTTTCGGTCGGTTCATACAGTTCGATGCAATAGCTAGGAGCTGAAAGGGCATTCTGGGTATATAACTATCCAAATGCACCCATCATACTGCCTACTTTCCTTACAATACACCGCCGTCCATCTTGGTATTTATACGGAACCCATCAATAGAGCTTATGGGCACCTCCTAGTCTACAGTGACTTTATCCTCACCCCATCCCTGTGAGGTAGGAAATTGCTCTTATTCCCAGTATACAGAGTAAGGAACTGAGGCACAGAGAGGTTAAGTAGTTTGCCTAAGGTCACACAGTCAGTGTGTGGAAGAGCCAGGAATTGAATACAGATCTCTTGAGTCCCAGTCTAGTGCCTTAATCTCAAGACCATGTTTCCTCTTACAATGACTGTAATACAGCCACTAGCTTTTTATACTGGCCTGGCATTCACCCAGGGCAGGCGCTTGCAATGAAACGAGGCACTTCTGAAAGTGCATGAAACATCAGCGCCCAGATGAGGTCTCTACTGCTCTGCATTCCATTCCCAGCCCTCTCCTACTCAATTTATCAAAGTGTGCATGAAGGGCACTGGATTGAGCAAAGACCTACGGAAAAACAATTCATTTTGTCATATGTTAAAAAAGAAAAACAAACAAAACAAAAAACAACCGTATAAAATACTTCCAATTACCAGCAGAAAGCTTCCTGCCCTCTCTGCACTCCGCTGATCAGGATCAACTTCTTTGCTGCCGTTTTTGTGCCTCTTGATTTCTTCGCAGAAACTGGCTCTATTTTTACCCGGATAAAGCAGATCAGATTTGCAGTAATTGGCTGGATAAACAGACGCACACTGTACACAGCGAGTTAATGGGATACATTCAGTGACCAGCAAATGCACTTAGCCCAGGCCAAGCACAAAGAAAACAATCAAGCTAATTTATTGTACGCATGTAGCATGCCCATTAACCCTCTATCCCCAAACATATTTCCTTGGGGGACAAGGAGTGTAAAACATTTCCCCATTTTCTGTAAAGCTCAGAGCAAACCCGTATTAAATCCAAATACATGCAAGAGTTTCTTTTTCTGGTTAACCCAGATCTTGACCTGGGGAGAGATTACTAGCACAGAAGTGGTTACACATTAAGACAGAAAAATGCTACTTGTGACTCACAGGTGGACCTCCTTCAATAATAAAATGTCCAACCATTTCAAATCGCTTTCATAACCTGTAATCTACTGGGAGATTAGCAACAATCCTGCTTGTTACAATATCATTCTGTTGTCTTTTGGGGTAGATTAGTTAGAGACCAGAGAGATAAGGGAAAGCTTGGGGACTACTCCAGCTGACTTTATTCTAATGAAACACCATTAACTGGGGACAGGAAAAGAGGGGGAAAGTTAAAATGAAAAGCAATCAAGTCTCTGGAGAGGTATTTTTCATTCTGATGTCATTAGAACTGGTAAAATGTAGGCAATTCAGATTGATCTATGCCAGGGAATTGCTATCAGACCCATTCTAGCCAGGGTGGGATAGGTAGCCCAAGCAGTCCTCAAAAGGATGCACACAGCAGCCCCTCTGACATCTGTTTGACACTGGCGTAGCTTCATTGGCTTCAGTGTTACTCCTGGTTACGGTGTAAATTAAAGGAATCAGGCCTGTATGCTGCATAAGTAACTTTAATATGCACCTCTCTTGTGAGTGGCAGCAGTCCGCGCATGGACCCCCCCATGCAGACGGGGGTCTGCACAATCGGTCAGCGAACGTCATTCCTGATCTCATGCCAGAATGCTTCCCCATAGCTCCTATGGCTGAAGGCCAACCTCCCTGAAGATGTGTGGTGAGCGGAAGAGGGGCAACTAACTTCTACTCTGTGCCCCTGCTGCTGGGGAAGTTTGGGTTTGGGTTTTGTTTTTAAACGGAGAGTGCCTATGGACGGAACTTTGCCTTGAATGTAAAGAGCAAAATTCTCTGCCCCTTTCCCCCATGGATAGCTCTGACCCACAGTGTGTATATCTAATGCCCATTCCATGCACTTGGGTCGTAGACATTAGTGGGAACTTCACATGCAGAGCAAGGGCTTAATATACTATAGAGATCGGCACACTATGGATCAAAGAGCAGGAAGTGTAAAGGGTTACCAAACCAGAGTCGGTCTATCCTGCACTGATGGGGTGTGACTGCAGTTCGAGTAGCCATGCCCAGGCTAGCTTTAATTTAGCTAGCTCAGATACCTGAACAGCAAAGCCACAGCAGCACGCTTCAGTGTGGGTCTGTCCCACAACTAATCACCCAGGGTTCCAGGTGGGCTTGTACAGCCCATGCTGCAGTATGCATTGCAACGGCGTCTCTGCTCCGATACCTGAGCTCGCTAGATGAAAGCTATCTCAGGTAGGACTACTTGAGCTGCAAGCACACCCCACTGTTCCCATATAAACATACCCTGAAAGTGAATGAGGACCTTGCTTACAATTAGTTACAACTGTGTAAACCCACTAAATATACTGGTGTTGCACACACATAACAGAGGGTGCAATCTGAAGACAATGGAGTTCCACAGGGATAACGGAGAACAGAATTTGGCTCGCAGAATCTTTATTTCAGGGGGTGAGAAGGAAAGACCCCAGCTTGACTTTCAGATCCCAGCAGTAGTCTGAAGTTAGAAAACACACTTTTTCACTTTTAAGGCCAGCAAATCTGATCTATAGCATTTGTGAGACAATCAACATGGAGCCCCACAATGCTGTCTTTACAGAGCCACTTTTAAGTGTAGGATCACATGCTAAAGATATCCCAGTTACTGGGAATACAAGAAAACACAGAAAATAGAATACATCTGAGGATCTGTTTCTAAAACAACACGTCTTCTAATATTTTCCACCAGGCACAAATGATGCTAATGGTTTGAAGATATCAGTGACGAAACAGATATTAGAAAGATTCTCCATCACTGGCGATTTGAAAATCTAGATTAGACGTCCTTCCGAAAGATCTGCTCTAGTTAAAACAGGAAGTAATTTGAGGCAGTTCTATGGCTTGTGTTATGCAGGAGTCAGAATGGATTTTCTCAGTGGTCCCTTCTGGCTTCAGAATTTATGAGTCTGAATAAAATACTAAAACTGCTAAAAAAAACAAACAAAAAAAAAACCCCCCAAAACAGTATTCAGTCAATACAACATCACACTGGCTATTGCTCGCATGAAATTAAATGAAGGGTATTTTCCCATTTGCACAGAGGTGTAACTGCATTACCTTGAACTGATTGGTAACGGAAAGCTTCTAATGACAGATGAGACCCAACTCCCATGCCACAAAGCCTGTTTGCCAAAAGCAAGAGCAAACTGCAGAGTGATTTCTCCTCTGTTCACATGTTGTTATTTACAGATGCCATGCTGGCTCCATACACACAAAGAACAGCACTGAAATGATGTGAAACACGGCTCGTCCCAGCACAATGGGAGCCCCTTGTCATTTGTAAACATGGCACAACAGAGGCAGGCAATCCTTTATAGCTGTGGGTTTTGCTTTTTGCATTTTACATCCTGTCTGAGCATTGGGTGGTCTCCCCTTACCCCTGCTCAGCTGGTTGATCCATTGGATGCTGGTTATCATCACATGTTTGTTGGCTTTTTGTTGCATTGTATTATTCTATTTCATTTTTATTTATTTAGTAGTTTATTAATCCGAGATAAGATGATTAGGGTTAAGTGGAAACCCACTAACTTGAGTTAAGACTCAGTCAATAACAGTCCCCTTTAATATACTGGGGAAATGTATCGAGATTTGACCAAATGAATTCCAAAATAATTCCTGTTTGCAGTGTTGCCGCAGCTCTGTTGGTCCCAGAGACACAAGGTGGGTGAGGTAATATTTTTTTATTGGAGCAACTTCTGTTGGTGAAAGAGACGAGCTTTCAAGTTACACTCTGAGTACCTTTCCCAGACCTGAAGAAAAGCTCTGCGGAGTTCAAAAGCATGTCTCTCTCACAAACAGAAGTTGATCCAATAAAAGATATTACCTCACCCAAAATAATTCCTGGTATTCAAGAAACATACCCACTCTGGGCCTGATACTGCAGCATTTAGGCAGATGAAACGGACGTTGACTTCAGCCTGCAGTGTAGTTATAGCTGTGTTGGTCCCAGGATATTAGAGAGACAAGGTGGGTGAAGTAATATACTTTATTGGACCCACTTCTGTTGGTGAGAGAGACAGTTTTTGAGCTTACACAGAGCTGTGGCTTGAAAGCTTCTCTCTCTCACCTAGGGTGACCAGACAGCAAATGTGAAAAATAAGGACAGAGGGTGGGGGTGGGGCGGTATATAAGAAAAAGACCCCAAAATCGGGACTGTCCCTATAAAATCGGGACATCTGGTCACCCTACTCTCACCAGCAGAAGTTGGGCCAATAAAAGATATTATCTCACTCAACCTCCCCAATTAAGTTCAATGGTAGTTTTGCTAGCCCCCCACCCCCCAAGATGGCCGGATCAGTCATCATCTTACACGGCCTGTAGATTGCTGGGAGTGGGACGTGATCCAACAGAAAGAGGCTTCAATGACTCCCTGCCCAACTTTGCCTTCTTCCTTCCGCCCCTCCCCCAACCCAATGGAAGCCAGAATGCCTGAGGTTGCCACGCAGAGGGGTCCTGAGAGGTAGTTAGGAGGGCAGGGGATCATGCTTTAGTCTGAGCATTTTCTCCAAGCTAAACCCCAGTCACTGTGCAAAGCCTGAGGAAGCAGGCTTTGCCATGGCTTCTCTAGGGCAATAAGGATGCCTGAACCCTCCTCCCCAGGTCACAGAGATTCAGGGCCACAAACAACATCTGCAGCTGTGCCCTGCCCTCATGCGTTCTTTTGACCAGCGGACCCATGCAGTAATGTACCCACACCAGCCACGTCTCCCCAGCTCCTGGGGCGGAGCTGTGAAGAAAAATCACCAGAAAGCACTGCTCCACAACAAATTTGCAAAGAGGCCATCTTCTCACTGGTGGAACCCCTGCCTTCCAACCAGCGCCCCCCCCCCCGCCCGCCCCTCCCGGTTACACTGCCTTCCGGGCTTTCTGCCGCCCTTCTGCTAGCTTCAGGATAAGGCTGGGGGTGGATTAAGGAAGCCTCCACAAATCAGGGCCTTGTACTGGGATGGGGCATTCAGACCCATAAAGTCAAAGGAGGGGGAGCCAGATACAGCATGCATAGGATAGGGAGTCAGGAGTGTTGCAAGCAATTTAGCAAGAGGCATGGGGTTGCATGGGGGCAAACTTTCCATGGACTGGATCTGGACTTCATTTAGTCTAAATCCATCATGGAGTTAATGAGCAAGAGAAGTTTCATTGTGTACATGTGTCACTGATCTTCACCAGCTACCGAGTGACGTGCTAACAGATGGGTGGCAGAAATGGCCATGAAGTGAGCATTCGTCATTCTTTAACGATGCCTCGCCCCAAAAGAAACTACTGTGCAGTATGTGCTGCTCATCCAACGGTACCAATAAGTAAAAACAATGACCAATGATGTCAAAATATAGAAATGAAACTTTTACCCAATGCCCTTCCCATTGGCCTCATATTCTGCAACTATAGATTGAGAATGACAGGGAAATAAATGAAGGTAGAAATTGCCCCTAGCACTGAGGTCACTGGGGTGCTGCACCTAAAATAATATTCAGTTTTAAAATCAGAAAGCATGCCGAATGGCCCACCTACAGAAACAACCCCATCACTAAACCTCGCACCTATAATCTCCCTGCAATATTCATTTGGCCTAAATTTGTCTGAGTGCAGTATTAATAGATTACTGATTGCTTTTTAAAAGAAATTCCGTCTTGATTTTTTTAAACAAGGTTTCATTAAACGTTTTTTAATCCCCACTATACATATAAAATGAGGGGCTCTAAATTAGAACATAAGAACGGCCGTACTGGGTCAGACCAAAGGTCCATCCAGCCCAATATCCTGTCTACCGACAGTGGCCAATGCCAGGTGCCCCAGAGGGAGTGAACCTAACAGGTTACCACTGAAGAAAGAGATCTTGGAGTCATTGTGGATAGTTCTCTGAAAACATCCACTCAATGCGCAGCGGCAGTCAAAAAAGCAAACAGAACGTTGGGAATCATTAAGAAAGGGAAAGATAACAAGACAGAAAATAGCATATTGCCTCTATATAAATCTATAGTACACACACACCTTGAATACTGTGTGCAGATGTGGTTGCCCCATCTCAGAAAAAAATCTATTTAAATTGGAAAAGGTTCAGAAAAGGGCAACAAAAGTGATTAGGGATATGGAATGGCTGCCATATAACAAGAGTTTAATAAGACTGGGACTTTTCAGCTTGGAAAAGAGACGACTAGGGGGGATATGATAGAGGTCTATAAAATCACGATTGGTGTAGAGAAAGTAAATAAGGAAATGTTATTTACTCCTTCTCGTAACACAAGAATTAGGGGTCACCAAATGAAATTAATAGGCAGCAGGTTTAAAAACAAACAAAAGGAAGTATTTTTTTCATACAATGCACAGTCAACCTATGGAACGTCTTGCCAGAGGAAGTTGTGAAGACCAAGACTATAACAGGTTCAAAAAAGAACTAGATAAGTTCATGGAGGATAGGTCCATCAATGGCTATTAGCCAGGATGTGCAGGGATGGTGTCCCTACCCTCTGTTTGCCAGAACCTGGGAATGGATCACTTGATGATTACCTGTTCTGTTCATTCCCTCTGGGGCACCTGGCATTGGTCACTGTCGGAAAAAAGGATACTGGGCTAGATGGACTGACCCAGTATGGCTGTTCTCATGTACATGTTGTTTAGAGTGAATTTATTCAGTGATTGTGCTATGCATGGCTTTTGGTGTAGATGAGCATACCCTGGCAGGTGATTTCTATAGAGTATGGGACTCATTAGAATCAGCTGGAATGGAATAATGGTTGCTCCCATTTAAAAAGTAGGTGGCTAACATGTGAAAATACACAGAAGATACTTTAAAGTGGCTGAGGGAAAAATGGAAGTGATGTGATGTGTGCCAGGCATCACTCTGCTTTTATATTGTATCTGGAGCTGGCAGGGAAATCCCTTTTTCCCCTTGAAAATTTGTGACAAAGCCTAAACCAATTTCATTTTCCTCAAAAATGGTCTTGGAAGTGTTTTGGGGGTTTTGTTGGAAATAAAACAAAAAGTTTGATCTTCTGGTTGCCAAAAACTGAAATTTTTTCCAGGTTCTGTGTTTTTGATGGAAGCCCACAGAGTGTTGATGAAAATAGGTATTTCTCTTGTGAAAATTTCCGATTTGCTGAACAAACATTTTCCATCAAAAAACTGTTTCAATGCAAACTGTTCCATCTGCACTGGTTGCATCTCTTTCTCCAACCCTTTATCCAGTTAAGTTGCAAGTTCTTCGCTGCCGGGACTGTCTCGTGCTGTGTGTCTGTACAGTGCCCAACACAATGCGGCCTTGATCTTAGTTGGGGCCTCTAAATGCTACGCTAATACAAAGGAGTAACTTAGAATAATAATTAGGAATGAGAGGCTAAAGGTTACCAAATATATTCTTACAGACTAGAATGTAATACACATTAAAATATATTACCATACTGGATAGGGTGAAAAATTATTAATAGAGATGGACCCGAATGGGAATCCTACATCTGAAACCTCCCCAAGCTTGGGCAAATATAGACTCAGGTCTCAATTCAGCAATCCATCTCTGTTCAGCAAAGCACTTCAGCATTTACTTGTCTTTGAGCATGTGCCCCTAAGTCCTATGGATTTGAATGGGACTTAAGCACTTCCTTAAAGTTAAGCAGATGCTTACGTTTTTTGCTGACCTGGGGCCTCAGATCTGAGTTCAGATCCAACCATCCTCTTGCCTCGAGTCCATCACTAATTATTAACAATAAATAAATAATTAATAATGCAGGAGTGGAAAGACTATGCAGTTCCCCAAGCATGTGGCTGGGAAACAACAAAATCGCAAACATTTTCTGAAGGAGGCTGATCTCCTCCCCCTGCCCCCCCCTCCCAGATTCTCTTTGCCAGGCTCCAGCTCATGTGAACGATATTAAAAAAAAATATTTTTTCTGAAATTCAAAGCCCTCCTTTTAATCCATGAAAATATAAACCTTGATCCTGCCAACACTTAAGCACATCTCTCCAGTGGGAATATTCAGGTACTTAAATTAAGCACATGCTTTTTCAGGATTGGAGCCTTATGTGGTCTGAATTCCCTGCTGCTGTGACTCCAGCTCCACTGAGCATGGTCTTGAGTAGCTCCAGTATGTTTATCGTTTTCTAGCCTGTAAGAATTCCACGAGTGCCTGTAGGATCCTGGTATGTGTTTGTGGCTGGCTCTTTGCTCTCTTGCACATTTTTGTGGGGCAAGGATGGTCGTGACGTAAAATGGGGGTTAGGAGTGAGACCACTTTAATGGGAATTGGACAGAAGGGCAGATGATTTATTAATAGAGCTCAGACTCTGGTGTCTGCATTAAACAATAACAACAACCAATAGCTAATGAATAATGTCTTTTTGCACCATCAGGGTGCTTGGCCCTGTATAAAAGGCAGTTTTTGCCCCAAGACTTTGCAGTGGGGGGTTAACAACATGTGTGGCCCCATAACATTAAGAGAAATCGACTCGCCTTTATTTTAAACAGGGTCCAGAAGCACAGACTAGCCAGCAATTAAATCTGGGGAGGAGGGTAGGCGAGGAATGTAGAGGCAGCAATAAACAAATAAATAAATAAAGGAGACAAGCCCGGGTTTGTTTT
This sequence comes from Trachemys scripta elegans, assembly GCF_013100865.1. Classification (NCBI taxonomy): domain Eukaryota; kingdom Metazoa; phylum Chordata; order Testudines; family Emydidae; genus Trachemys; species Trachemys scripta. Next base: position 7,125,019 of record NC_048310.1, on the reverse strand, counting down.
TCCTCTAGGTTCTGTGCTGACAGATCCCAGCCTGCCATGAATAATCACCCTGCTGCAGGCTAACCCGGCGGCCTGTTTTGTCTGAGATAAGCCTGCTGTGTCCAAGGAGGTAGTGGGTTAAGCCTCTGGTGGGAGAGCTCTGTTCGGGGAGTCTCCACCTTACGCAGTTCCTGTCTCTTTAAATCCGGGCTGAGCATGGAACCGAGAGCAGCCCGCCTAGGATCTGTTCTCCTTAATAAGCAAGATTTATAACCACTAGGAAGACAGGAAGAAGGGAAGGGGGGACCGAAGGGAGAGAGGGGGAAGCAAGAGGACCCCTCTTCCCCCCCCCCCAGACTGGAGATACAAAAAAAGAGACCCCCCTCCCTCCCTCCAGATCCTTCTCCCTCCGCCCCTCCACCCCATCCTTCACACTGCTGAGAGCATCTTTGCACCAAGATGCGGGACTTATTGCAAGCCCCGAGCGGAGGCCGAATGGAGTGAGGTTTGCTGGGGGGAGGAAGCAGAGCCGCTCAGTTGTTTGCTCGGGTGAGGGGTGTGTGTGTGTGTGTGTGTGTGTGTGCGCCTGTGTGAGCGAGAGACGGGGAGACACAGACACTGCATTGCTGCTGAGCCACGAGTCTCCACTATGCCGCTGCTGCGAGGGCTGGGGCGTGCGAGTCAATCTCAGCAGCGGGCAGCCCCAGGTGGAGGTCACAGCTGGGGGGCTGAGACCCTGGATTTCTTCTGAGTGGAGACAGGGATTATTTAAAAAAAAACAACAACAACATTGGTGGCAGTTGGTCTCCCTCGCCCCCCCTTCTTCTCCCCCCTCCCCCCTTTATTTCCCTTTCCTGGGCTCTGCCTTGGATGATTTTTAGGTGGAGTCGTTTGCACCAAAACCCTATAGCTGCTGCTCTTCTTGCTGCTCTCCCCCCCCCCACGCCCTCTCCCCCTCCCTTTTTTTGGTGTGATACTGTTTCCACAGCAGAAGAAGAAGGGACTGATCCTGAGGATCCTCCTAGAGAATGAATAACCCCAAGACATTGACTTAAGCAGCACCCTGGAGCCGGTGCACGCTTCAGATTTGATTAAATAATCATTCAATTTTTTTTTTGCCGTTTTCTTTTTTCACCTTTTTGGGGATTTGCAAACCGAATTACATGCATGTCCAGTGGGGGAAGGTTTAATTTTGACGATGGAGGCTCCTACTGTGGTGGCTGGGAGGACGGAAAGGCTCACGGCCATGGAATCTGTACCGGCCCGAAGGGTCAAGGCGAGTATACAGGCTCCTGGAGTCACGGCTTTGAGGTGCTGGGGGTCTACACCTGGCCCAGTGGCAACACTTACCAGGGCACCTGGGCACAGGGCAAGCGCCATGGCATCGGTTTGGAGAGCAAGGGGAAGTGGGTGTACAAAGGAGAGTGGACTCATGGATTTAAGGGACGGTACGGGGTCCGCGAATGCAGTGGCAATGGGGCCAAATACGAAGGCACCTGGAGCAATGGATTACAGGATGGCTACGGGACAGAGACCTACTCAGATGGAGGTAGGTGATGCATTCGTATCTTCTGAGACGGATCAAGCTCTGATAAAAGGAAATAAGAGGTTAGAAGAAATTTCCCCTGCCTCCCCCATAAGAGGGACCCTTTGTTTGGGCTGAACTTTTAGAGTTTGCAGCCTGCTAGTTGGGAGCGAGTGATGATCACACCAATTTCCTACAGGGTACAGGAAACCAGCCCAGCATGGTATTATCCCAGCCATTTGACACAAGCTGCCCCCTATGTTCAATGGGGCTCTAAGCTTTTTCTCCCTACAGATGACCAAAGCTTTTCAGAGGAGGGTATGGGAGGAAGAGGGACACAGATCTGAGGGAGGAGGCAGCGTAGCCAAGTTGAAAGGAGACAGGCCAAGTTGGATTCAGAGTCATGACTGCACCACCATAACCTGTAGGATCTCCACCAAGCCTCCAAAGCAGCCCTGGGTAGAATGGACATTGCATTGCTGCAAGCTCTTGGACAGATATTTGAAATTCTAGCTATAAGAAACAGATGGCAAATGCTCTCAGCAAGGGTCAGATCTTTACATCCACCTATCGCCTTCCTGTCCCCTCCAAACACAAACCTACACGTGATAATACCAGGCAAGAGACTTTAATTCAAACAGGATTCTTATGCTCCTATTTCACTACAGCTTAATGCATTTTGTAGGGGCTCAGAGGGATAGAAAGAGCTCTTCTCTCAACAAGGCTTAATAAAATGTTGAAGGGAAATGAGGATTAAATAAAAACAAGAAAACTCAGTGAGGGTGATCAAAAATTGTCAGACTAACAGGCTTTAAGGCCGAACAGCTGCATTTCTGCTGAAAGTGGCTGTATCATTCCATCTAATCTAACTGCCGCCATAAAAAGAATCAGGCCTATCTGTTAGAAGCCAATGGAATTAATGAGGCTGGCCTGTTTTTGTTGGGTGTGTGTCTATCAAAACTGGGCTTTCCAATGGTGTTCTTTTCCAGAACTCAGACTGAGATAGGTCTCATAAACATTGCAATTTTCGGTCTTCCTGGAAGCGGGGAAAAAGCTCTGCTTGTAAGACATGTCTCTGGAAAACAGAGCTCACTGCTTTGTGATGAGATAAGAAGGCAACATTAAATGTTACCTGAAACAGCTTTTAGTTTTTTCAAAAAGAAATGGAATGATCTATTTAAAGAGTAAAATTTTGCGCTGTTAGGGTTTTCCCCAAAAGAAAACACAATTGCAGCCTTCTGCTTCACATAGCTTGGAAAGAATCAGGAGCCCATTTTAAATCTGTTTGGTTGTAGGGTGACCAGACAGCAAGTGTGAAAAATTGGGATGGGGGTGGGGGATGGGGGTAATAGGAGTCTATATAAGAAAAAGACCCAAAAATTGGGACTGTCCCTATAAAATCAGGACATCTGGTCACCCTATTGGTTTGTGTTGTGAAGCAATCTTTAAATACTGACAGTCTTCTGTGCAGAGGTAATCTAGGTTTGGGGAATAATGATTTTTTTTCTTATGCTCTTGAAATGCTAGGACAGAATCTGTCCAGATCCTGTATGCGCCTGACCATAGTACTGCCTTTCTATGCCCCTCGTGACATCTAGGCCCTGATAAACAACATTTTCAGTAGAGACAGACAGAAGTCAGGCTGTAAAAGTCTCAAACTACGCGGCTCTGTGAACTACATGTCATCAGACTGTCAGAGTGTGCATGCATGCATATGTACACGCAGTCACCAGCAATGCATGCCTGTGACTAACTGCAGCAGAACAGTTCTTTGAGAAGTGAGGGCACCAGATCCAAATTGGGGGCAGACTATGAGCAATTCATAGTTCTCAAGAACCTACCAGAAACGAAGCTTTCATCCCCATCTAGTCCGTGCTTGGGATTAAAAAAAAAAATCTTATTTTAGGAAGGGTTAAGAAAATTGCTAGGGAAAAAAAAAAAAAGGATGGCATCTGTAGCAAAGTTATTTCAATTATAAGGGTAGGGAAAAGGATGTGATAGATAACTACATAAAGTGGTACCTATGGTTAAGCCTGTAATTACCAAGAGAAAATACAAAGCACAAAATGTATATTCCAGTGTGACCTGGTTATGGTTTTCAAAGCACAGCTCATCATAACATCTCATTCTGATGCTCACCCGGGGATGACTGAACCCAATAGAAATCACACTTAGGTGAACTCTGCTCCAGGATCCCTGGGTACCAAGCAGCCCTGGTCCCTTCCTGAATGGTTGTCGCCACTCTGTCTGGGCAAAAAGGCCAGATCTGGGCATCTCCCGGCTTCCTGGCGCTAAATCGAAATGATCATTATGCATTTGGATAATTGGGTCCAGATGTGTGCGGTTATTATATTGAAAGAATAATTGGCTGGATATCATAAGAAAGAGGCAGCTATTGGAAATTATGTGCATCTCATTAATCTAGCCATATTATTAGTTTAGTCACTTTCAGGTGTACTGCAATCATTGTCCCATCATCTGTTACTTGCCACCAATGCTAAACATCAGTCCCTTGCATTGTCTGATAAAATCAACTGGTGCTAACTGAGGGGTCACCAAATGGGAAGCAGGGGTTGAAAAGCAGGATGCTAGTGAATGAGGGGTTTTGACTCAAAATTTCACTTCTTCTTGAACAGTAGATAGAAAAGTAGCAAAGCATCAGCAAACGTCTCAGAACTCCAGCGACCCCCTCCAGGGTAGATTGGCAGAGGCCCTGGAGGTTTTTCGCCTTCCTCCGCAGCATGGGGCGGGGGTCGCTAGCTGGAGGATTCTCTGCTACTTGAAGTCTCTAAACCACAGGATTTGGGGACTTCAACAGCAGAGTCAAGGGAAAGGGTTGGGGCGGCTTTGTGGCCTGCATCATGCAGGAGGTCAGACTAGATGATCATAATGGTCCCTTCTGACCTTAAAGTCTATGAGTCTAGGCTGACTTTGGGAAGCTGTATTTTGCATGGAATAATGCACACGTGTATTGTGCATCGAGCTTGGAGTTAGGATATGGCATGCAAAGAATTCAGTTTTGTTTCCACCAGCCACTCTTCCTGTCCTGCTCACAGACCTGTGTGTCTTCCCCCCCCACCCAACACACACGTTGTACTCACACCGGTCTCTCACACACATCCCCCGTATGCAGATCGCAGACTCTCACACCTCCCACAGACACACTCATCACCAGGCACATGCTCAGTCTTGCCACACATACCTCAGCCCCATACAGATGCTCAGTCTCCCTGACACATTCACTCAGACTACATAATTATGTCCCACAAACACAAAGAACCACATGCATGTGACATGTGCCCCCACCATGTGCATTGCAAACACACGCTTCTCCATATCACACTGACAGTTACACGCTCACACTCCTGCTGCATATAGATACACTCACTTCCATGCATATCCCATGCACAGTCCCATAGATATAACTCCCACACAAACCATATTTTGCAAAGATATCACACCCCAACTCCCCTGAATCCAAACCCTTCTTCCACTCTAGCCTGGACTCCTACTTATGCCCATTCATAAACAGGCTTCAAATGACTGATTTACTGTTTCCTTTATGTCAAATTCTGATACTGGGCCTGATTTACTGCTGGGTTACTCCAGTTTTACGACAGTGTCACTTCACTGGAATTATACCACCATAAAACTGGATTAATGCAGAAGTGAATCAGATCTGCTGTTTATGGAGCTGCTGATCAGAAATCTTTTGAAGGCATTGGCCCTGATTCATCAAGGAACCTTACTGTAGGCACAACTTGAAGCAAGTGAATTGTCCCATTGAGTTCATTACTGAATTGAAACCTCAGTACAGCTTGGTTAAAATGTTAAACAATTTCTCCCAAGCCGAACTATGTGTGGGGGGAGGGGAGAAGGGAAAGAAATTATGAAAACACAATTCAAATAGAAAATAAAGTACTGCCACATAAATCCTTTAAAGCCGAACACACACACACCAACTAGCAGGAAAAGCTTTGTGTTTTGAAGCAGACTCTTTCTAGTTGCTAAAACAATGGTTACTAAGAGGTGGGGTCGGGGAAATTAATAAAATATCAAATTAATTGTTGCCAATCTCAGGCCTAAAAATGGCTACTGAAAAAAATAGCCTTAAAAGCTATTTTCTTTCCTACCCATCTCTATTTTAGCTGCTTTATATTTGGAAATTGAAGCAGCATTGGGTAAATACCTCCAAGAACCAGCACCCTCTTAAAATAGCTAAGTGATACAGTAGTGAGTAGGCCTGATCGATGTTCACAATTTGAATTAACCTCGCCAAACCTCAGGTGGAAAAAACCCACAGCTCCATCAATCTAGTCTCTGAAGACCGGCTTGTTTCTCTTTTCAGGACCTTGGAGAGAGACAGTAGCACAGTGCTGAATGGGCACGTCTCCCCAAGCCCATGCTGAGAATATCTACTCCTCCATTCTTAGTGGGACACTTACAAAAGGGTCTATGTAGCTCTTCCAGGTCTCTCTTTCACAAGCCCCATACAAGCCAACAACCTGGGGGTGAATAGTTTGCATAAATCAAGTGAGCATTCTTTTAACTCCAGAGAACGTGCTCCATGATAAACTCAACGTAGGATGCTTCATGCAATAAGCAATGTTTCTCAGTGTATTCTCTCTCCATCTGTTATCATACCACAAACACTAGAGAAGGATAAATGACCAAAAGAAGACCAAAGGCTAAATGCAAGAATGCTTCTGTGCTATACATAGGTGATTTTAGCAGGATTTATATAGGAGTCTGGTATTTGAAGTCTCGGGGCAAACATCTGAGGTTGTTTGGGCCCCAATAATTTGTATGTCTTATAAACCACTTACATCTACACAGCCATCCCAAACAAAAAGGATCATCATAAATATCAGTCTTCCAAAGTTCTTGTCCACACACCTGGGATGAATAATTTATTTGATGGATAAGTGAAATATTATTTGTATTTTCACTAGGCACGGGTGAGCAATTTGATTTTGTGCCTGGGCTAGCAAATTTTCATGACTGTTTTGGAAGACTGCCATAGAGGTGTAGAGTGTTTTGCAACCAGTAAGAAGAAGAAGAAAAAAAAGAGGGAGGTGTCTAATTGTCCTGGGGTTGGTCAGGCCTAGTGGTTGGAGCCAGACTCAGGAGGCCAGGGCGGGGCTGGTGCAAGGTTGGAAGAGGACTAAGGCTTGGGGAGTCTGTTGCCACTATCAGGCAGGAATGAGTTCCAAGCCCCAGAGTGGCATTGAGCAGATTGAGCTGCAGTTCCTCCTGTGAGGCTTATATACCTGGTCTAGGAGTCACAAGACCAATTCCTGGCTTTTGGATTGGCTGGAGCCTAGCACAGGAGTGACTCATCACCACCCAAGGGGCAGCTTGGTTCAGTGGATGGGAGATGAGGCTTGAGATTGGGAGTCAGGAGGCCTGGGTTCCATACTTGACTCTGCATGTTTAGCCTGGCTTAAGACCCTTAACATCTCCATGACTCAGTTTCCTCATCTATGAAATGGAGATAGTGATGCTTATAATGCTGATTTTGTCAAATGCTTTGAGATCTACAAACAAAAGATTTTACGTGTTGTTATAAGAAAATACAAAATACTCCTCCCCCCCCCCAAAGCCAGAGAATGAAATTAAGTCCTTGCCCGGTAAATCCTATGAACTAAAGGTGTAAACGGGTACAGTAGAGATGGACCAGGAGTGTTGGGCCCACATTTACCTTGTATATCTACAAATGTAGGGCCAATTTCTGCTCTCAGTTACACCCATTCAAACCCTCCTGAAGTTAATGTAACAGAGAAGAGGATGTGGCCCATTTCCCTTAATATAGAGGCAGTCTGTCTAAAACTAACTCTTCATATTGCCATTAAGGGTGCTTGCAGAATCGAGTGTCTGTGTTGTATTGCTATTTGCATTGATGTTTTTCCACAGGTTTTCTTAATGCTGCAAGGAGCCAACCACCCACAAGGACAAATTTACATGAGAGCTGTTCATATCCTGGATGGCAGAAGTGCTATGGAAGTGTCAGCTCTCAAGTTATTTTGTTCCCATAAATGGCTTGTTGTAGCATTTTAAAAAGTCAGTGGGAAACAAACACAAATACCGAGTGTTCTTTAAATATTCAGGTTCCTACGGCATCCAAAGGCGAAGACCTAATTGATGCTAATAAGCTGATTTTAAAATAATTATTGTTAATTTCATTACAATGATAGCTTTATAAATAAAGCACCCAGCTGCCTAGAAGTTTACTGGGTATGGTACACGGTTAAAATACAATAATGATAATAAGTGAACAATAATTAAAACAGAACAGAAAAATGATCAAAATACTAAATGAGACATGTAACGTGTTACTTCATTCAAGGCACAGAGAGGTACTGAAGTAATAGGAGTCTGGCCCAGGTAATAAACAAACACGGTAACATAGGAATTTGCAGACAGGATCAGACTAGCCCAGTGTCCTGTCCCTGACAAGAAGTAGCCCCAGATGCTTCAGAGGAAGGTGTAAGAATCCTGCAAGAGGCAGACGTGGGATAATCTGCCCCACCCAGAGACCAGGATGAGACCTAACCGTCAGAGACAGACTTGGGGCCTGAAGCACACTGTTTAATATTGCTTCCAAAATCTGTCATTGTTAAATTGTTTAACTCTGGATATTCTAAATATCCACAGAAGTATCCAATACCTTTTTGAATATTAATTATTATTATAGCAGAGACTGAAGCTTTTATTGAGAAGATCTCAGAGTCAGAGAGTCAAAGTTCAAGGCCGGAAGGATCCACCAGATCATCTGGTCTGATCTCCTGTATAGCACAGGCCACCACCCAGCACCCACACACTAAACCCAGCATCTGAAACTAGACTCAAGTATGACAGCCCACAGGAGACTAGACTATTGTGTGCCATAGGCAGAGAATGGGAAGGACAGAGGCACCTGAGACCCCTGCAACAGCAGGGAAATGATGTGAGATACACCTAGATAATCCTGGCAAGTGACCTGCACCCACATGCTGCAGAGGAAGGCAAAAATCAAACTCAAGATCACTGCCAATCTGACTTGTGGGGTTGGAAAGGAATTTCCCCCCCATATGGTGATTGGTTAGACTCCGTATGTGAGCAAGAACCAGCCAGCCAAGCACCCGAGAAAAAGAATGCGCAGCGTCAACTCACAATCCAATGACCCGTCTCTGGCCATTGCCATCCCTGATGCTTTGTGGAAGCAGGTTTTAAAAAAATTATGGCAACACCACAAGACATGCGGGGTGGGGGAAACCCTTGCTGACCCCTGCAGGAGCTCAGCTGGAACCCTGCAGCATGACCGTTTTGGAACATAAGATAAAGTGCTTGGAAAATATTACCTCCATTTTACAGGGGTTGATGGAAACAGAGTCACTAAGATGTGGAATGAATTACCTAAGGTCACAGAGACCCCAGACTATAGTGGGACTACTCATGTTTCGGTGGTCCAGGATTGGCGCCATAATGAGCTAGTGTCAGAGTCAAGACTATAGCATAAAACTAGAAGGCAGGTTTCTTGTGCCATAATGACTAGGCCAGACCACCTCCCTGTCTGCAACATCAGGGCCAAGGAGTGTTGCCATCTCACACAGTATCACAGCTATTAGAAACAGAAAAAGACCTATTAGATCATTGAGCCTGTGCTCTTGCAAGGGCAGGAGACAGTCCCCTGACACGGAATGTATCAGATGTTAAATTGATGCTGCACCTGCTTCTTCTGAGTTTTGGCTGAGAGCAAGGAGGAGATTACAGGCATTTTAGAGAAGCTGGTACTCTCCTTTCCATGCTGCTTCCAAGTCCTTTTTATCAATTTCATTAAGTGGGTTTTATATTTTAAACACTAAAGTCCATTATTAACTGAGCTTCATCTAAAAGAACCACACATGTTTACGTTAGGGCACATTTTCCAGCAGAATGTCAGGCCTGATCCTGCCTCATTTAAGTCAGTGGGAGCTTTGCCATTGTCCTCTATGGGCCCAGCCCTGCTCCTATTGTACATATATCACTAGTGGGGCTTCATGGCTCCTTTTTTAGGAGGGACTTTTCACAAGGAGACCTGGAAACGGAACTTTCCTCTTACTCCTATCCCTTCAAATCAGGGTCAAAGCACATGAGCACAGGGTGTTCTGCAGGTGCATGATGTTGCTTGAGCTACCACACCCAGTGCTGTGCCCAGCCTGTGGATAAAGAGACCTTCGGTATCCAGGGCTATCATCTCGCACCTCCCACCAGCACCAAAACCTCACCCAAAAATAATCTACCCTAGGAACAACTGAAATAGGCAGATTGGAACATCCTTATAAAGCAGCCTTGCCATTACTTGTTTATTGTGACTTGGTGTTTTTCCTCAAAGCCCCAACTTCTGGAATCATGTGAGATTCTCAGCTTCATTTGTTTTTTTCCCTAAAGTAAATTTGTTGACCCTATGGTTATAGAGAAACACTTGAAAAGGTGACCCTTAAAGTCTCAGAAACCAACAAAAAAGAACCCAATATTTATTATTTTTAAAAATGGTATGTTTTTTAATTCAATCTCATGATTTTTGGGGGGAGAGGAGAAAGGAGGCAGGAACCCATCTCATGATTTTTCAATGTTTGGGGTTGGCATTACTGAGTAAACATTTATGTTCTGCTTTACCCTTGAGATAACTGAAGAAAAATATCAGAATGGTGTAAACACCAGGGAGGGAGGGGAATTATTCAGGATTGGATAATGGAACAGGAAATGGTAACTGACTACTGGGGAAAAATAACACTTCCCTGACACGGAGATATATTAATGTGTAAAATTAGTATTAGTTAATTGAATGCGGACATGCTTGGAATTGTATAAACCACAAAAATAAGGAGATGGAGCCTGTTCTGCAGCTGACTCCAGTGGAGTTATGCCAACTTACACCAGCTAAGAGTCTGGCTCAGTCCCGAAGAGCTTACAGCATAACAACGAGATGTAGATAAGATGAGACCCAGACGATAGCATCCACTTAGATGTGGGTGTGTGTTTATAGTGCCCATGCTGTGCTGGAGAGTGTGTACAAGAGCTGTGAGTCTCTGTTGGTGGAATTGAACGGGGAGTGAGGGGTTTGATGCACTGGAATGAGAAAGTCAGTCCATACCTGGGGGAGAGCATAAGAGAGGAGATGACGATGGAGAGGGATTCATAGATCCCAAGGCCAGAAGGGACCACTGATCATCGACTCCAACCTCCTGCATAGCCTCATTTCCAGTCTGAAAATGTCTAGCTTCAACTTCCAGCCACTGGATCCAGCAAGGATAAGCAGAAAGTTTTGAGGCTGGAAGCGGTGGCAGCTCCTGTCTCTTGGTTTATTTAAAGCTGGACCAAACTAAGCCTTAGTAAATGTGGACACACAGTCAACGGTCCTGGGCACTGGCAAGGAGATGGACCAAGAGGGTCATTCTCATCCCTAGAGTCTAGGATTTTGTTACTGTGCTTTCTCTCCCCAGCTACTCTTTCTGCTTCAGCCCTGGGCAGTAGGCGTAAATCAGGAGGTGGAAGGCCCAGATCCCGCAAAGGCATAAGGATGTGCTTAGCTTTAACACACATGAGTAGCCCCGTTCAGTTAAGCACGTACTTCAGTCTTCAGGATTGCCAACCCCAAAGTTAAAAATCACGAATCGCTCCTCCAACAATCATGGGATTGGCCCCAAAATAAGGAGTTAAAAAATGGGATTGTGGGGTTTGGTCTGTCTTTTGATTGAACTCCCCCGCCCCATCCCCACGCGGAGTGGTGCGCCAGTTGGTGTTGCAGCTCTCCTAAATGCACTGAGTGAGTCTGGTCCCCACTGCAGGATCTCGTGGGTGCCTGAGGGTGCAGAGCTCCCAGTTTATCCCCAAACATCTCATTAATTAATTCCCCTCCCCCCCCCGCCCCAGCACCACACCCCTGCCCTTTCTCCAGCCCCAGCCATTCATTATTCAGCCTCTGCATCAGTTCTAGGGAGGGGGAAAGAGCTCTACCTGTCTCCTGATTGGCTGCTCTTTCCCAGGAGGTAAGCAGGAGGGAATGGCAGACAATTGCTCCTTCCCCCACCCCCAGCAATGCTGAAATTAGTGGGAGCACTGGCACTTCTGGCCCTAATGCAGTGGTCCCCAAACTTTTCAGGGTTGGACCCCCCTCCTTACCCCATCCGTGCTACCCCCTCTGCGAGCTGGGGCCAGGAGCAGGTCCAGAGCTTGAGGGAGGGGGAGACAGACAGGAGTCAGGGGGCTGAGGCTGGGGCCACAGCCGGGGCCAGAAGCCAAGCTGGGTGGCACCTCCTCCCCACCCCCATGAGGGTTGGCCCAGGCCCAAGCTGTGCCCTTCCAAATGGTCCTCCTCACCCCCTGGGGGGGGGGGCATGCCCCACAGTTTGGGGACCTCTGCAATACTGGTATAGAACACCTTTATTTTGATATATCTGCATCCGTACTAAGAAGGAGTGTGCCAGTATAATTCAAGCAGTACCACTTTTGCATTTAGACAAGCCCGTAGCAACACGAGACTTTACTACAGTGAGCTCTATAAAAGCTTTGCTGCAAAGTGAGGTGAGATCACAGAGTTTTGAGGAGGATTATAGGGTTGGAGGATTAGCAGAGTGAGAATTAGCCAGATCCTACTATATTTTGTGAGAGAAGCATATTAGAAATATTAAGGAGGCTGAATGCATTTGAATGCATTTAGCATTTTACACTCTAAAGCCCAATATGTTTTTTTGGTCCCCATCATGCAGACAGGTCCGTGAGGGTTCACCCGCATAGCTCTGATTGTAGGGCCGTTGCTTTGCTTTGGTAGGAAGCATGGATTGGAGCATGCATGTGTGACGAAGTAGGAACGTTCTTAACGTTTTCTCTGAATACTGTGTGGGTGCCTCAGTTTCCCCTATGCAGTTCTTAAGTATCTAGGTGGTGGGATAAGGGGGTGTGTGATTGTTCCAGAGCCCTACAGGGCCAGTGTGATGGTGTCTGCACAGAGAATGGCCGACACCCTGTCTCCTGGCAACTGATGGCCTGGGCCCCTCCCCTGCAAAGGTGCCAACTGAAGGTGGAGAACAAAGAGATCAGGTGACCTCCTGGCCCGGGAAAGAGACAAAGGCCAAAGGAGGGACTGGAGAGTTTCAGATTGGAGCTGGCTGGGGAAACGGAGCGAGCCTCAAGGCTGGGGTCTAAGCTCCCCCCACCAGCTGGATCTGACTGAGGGGGTCCTGTTGTCTGTACCTACAAGCTCTGTTTTGGACTGTGTTCCTGTTGTCTAATAAACCTTCTGTTTTACTGGCTGGCTGAGAGTCATGGTGAATCACAGGAAGTGAGGGGTGCCAGGCCCTGATTCCCCCACACTCTGTGACAGCACATGAGCTCCCCCCAGAGCAGTCAGTCTATTCCTGGGGACAGTTATGGGTCTTCTTTCTGCAAGCTGCCTAACTCAGTCAATTCCCACTAGCTTCACATGGAGTTTCCCCACAAGTGAGCAATCCCGTGCTGTCAACCCTAAGCATTCAACAATCATTGCAAACCCCAAGTCAGGCCCCCAGAATTATGAGATTGGTTTTAAAATCATGAGATTTCCCCTCCCCTCATAAATAGACTTTATTCAGGGGGATCATTTTCCTCTAGCTTTGCTCTGCAAATAGAGCGCTAGAGATTTCCTTTTATAAAATGAAAGCTGAGATTCTCATGACTCCAGGAACTGAGACTTTAAGAAGCGCAGCAACTCACCAGAGCTAGCAAAAAAAAAAAAAAAAAAAGTGTGGTTAAGTTATTCTCCTCTAAACACTGGCTGGAAGAGGAAGTGGCTAATGAAACAAACAAGATTTATGGGGGAGGATGGGATACAGATATAGGGTTAGTGGGGTGGGCAGAAAGGCTAAGAATGTATTTCTATTTTATAGTACACAGTGGCGAGAAAATTGAGTTTTTGCCTCTCAAAGCATGTAGTCTAAATGCCTTTGAAGCCATTGTCAGGCATGATCTAAAATGTATACATTAGTTTGCAGGGATTCCTCCATCACAGACGTGAGCCTAGCTAAATTTGTGTGTCATTTTCTGGTGTGGCTTCTGCCAAATATTCCTGGGGGGAAATATACCCAACCTGGTTAGCAGCTTAATAGCATTATGTGTTGGGGAATCTCTTCCCAACTGTGGCCATATTTAGTGTAATCTAGTCATGGTCTGAACATCTATAATCTGATGCAGGGCTGGGAGGAGGTTAGTCTGCAGCTGGCTCCATGTCTACTTGGCATTGCATACGCTGTACTGCCACTGAACCTCATCCAGGGCCTCAAGCATCACTTGTGGCTCTTCCTAGACCTCTATGTGACTCCAGTGACGGGCTTAGGTCACCATTTTAGGCAGAGCTCTGCAACCCTCCTTAGCTGCCCGTGTGTTGTTAGCCGTGGGCAGTTCAGAAGCATCCTGTTAGTCCTAGGTTGCAGCTACGTGCCTGTTTATTGCAGGGCAGGTGCTCCCCACTGGCAGTTTCAGGTACTGGAGTGACTGCTCCCTAAGTGGATCTATCAGCAGAACGATCAAAGATCTGTGTCTCAAATCAACAGCTGTGGTTGGTGCAGATACTGGGCAGAAGGTACAAGCAATTGACTGGTGTCATTTTCTCACTTTTTAGAATGGTGTCAAGTATCAGGGGGTAGCCATGTTACAGGGCCACCCAGAGGGGAGGCAAGTGGGGCAATTTGCCCCAGGCCCCCATGAGAGCTTTTTGGGGGCCCTGGAGCCGGGTCCTTCACTTGCTCCGGGGGCCCCGGAAAATTCTTGCGGGGCCCGGGCCCCAGAACTTCTTCCGCTCCGGGTCTTCGGCAGCAGTTCAGTGGCGGGGGATCCTTCTGCTCCGGGACCCGCTGCCGAATTGCCCTGAAGACCCGTGGGGGGGGGCCTTATGCCCCGGGACCCGCCACCAAAGTGCCGGGTCTTTGGCGGCAGGGGCCCCCTGCCGCCGAAGATCCCAGGCCCCCTGAATCCTCTGGGCTGCCCTGCCGTGTTAGTCTGTATCCACAAAAACAACAAGGAGTCTGGTGGCACCTTAAAGACTAAGGGATTTATTTGGGCATAAGCTTTCAGGGGTAAAAAAACCCCTCCTTTTACCCCCGAAAGCTTATGCCCAAATAAATCTGTTAGTCTTTAAGGCTCCATCAGGCACCTTGTTGTTTTCACTTTTTAAAGTGGAGCAAAGCCCCCTGTGCCTTGAAGGCAGAAGCGACACTGGGCAACTCTTCTTGGGTTTAAATGACAGTGGTGGGATGCCCTGACCACAAGGGGAAGGGTGCCCCTGGGGGCAGACGGCAGCTTAAACACACAAGCCAAAATACCCTCCCCCCCCCCCCCACACACAGATGGATGGGGCATCAGGGTATTTGTGGCCACTTGACGCTTTCTGCTTCTGGTATACTCACATGTGTATATGTGCACATACATGCATGAGTAATTACATGTATGTGTGTATGACTATGAAGACAATTAAAAAACTATCCAAAGTAGACAACGTTTAAAATGCTCCCCCTCTCCTCTGGCACCTTGGTCAGCAGCGTTAGCAGAGACCGGACCCGGTGGGAGGATGTGGGGATCGAACTACCCCTTTTGCCTGTAGGTTGATCGCTGAGTCAGCGCTGAGACACTGGTGCTGAGGATGGGGAGTGAGGGACCCTCATTCTGCCACTGCCCATGTTGTCCTTGTTCTCTGGGGCTGTCTAGGAGCTGACTCACCGCTGGTGCACCCCCTCAGGGCTGGAGGTGGCCGGCTTTCCTTCGCTAGCATCCCCCGCTGACAGCTGCTCCTGCCCTGCGATTCTCTGCTTGTGACTCACCTCTCTAGCCAGGTCACATTCAGTTCCCCCCCACACACACATACACTTCTGGAGCAAACAAAGAGCCCAATGAAGTCAATTCAAGCAAACTTAACTCTTCACCCCTACACGGACTCACTCCTCCTGGGCTCCGCAGGGTGGTTGTTCTGCTGTTGTGCAGAGGGATGCCTCCCAGGGCTTGCTTCCTGGCAGCCCAGCACCAAACTCAACAGTTCTCTCTCCCCTTATGTCGGCGTGTTTCCACACCACCCTTTCCAGTAGCTGGTGAGGGAACCCAGGCCCTTCTTCTTCTCTGGGCTCCAGTCCATGGACCCTATGGCAGGCAGATAAGCTCTGCTCTCTCATATGCTTTGCTGCTTTCCTAGCTTGGCCTTCCTTCAGGCCTTTACCAACAGCCCCTCCCTGGACTTCCTGTACCTCTGCCCCCTGTAGGCTTTCTCCACTCTAGTCACCAGAGAGCTAGAAGAGTTTTTCCCTTTCCCTGCTGACTTCTCCTCTGAGCTTCCTACCTTTATGGTAACCACCCAGCACCTCCCTGGCCTAAGCATCTTCATTTGGGTCTGGCCCACCCCCCAGCTGCAACCAGGAACACTCATTCCTTGATCTCCAGTCAGCTCTTTCATTACATACCCTGTCACTAGCTTCTTTTTAAAAAGGTTTCACCACCTGCTTGCAAGCAGGTTGGGAATCTCTGGGCCTGGTTTCCCTCTCCCTGACACTGCTTTTGGCCTGGAGAAGTTCTATCACCTTCCGGATTCATGCCTCCATGAGTAAGAGAAGAATCAGCCCAAGCGTTTCCCACCAGTGATGAGCAAAGGCATCTATGGGGATGTTTGAATTGTATGTTAAAATAGAGACAATGCTCAAGAAAGCTGTTGGGCTGGCGCCACAGGAGAGCAGGGGCCTGTATTTAGCCACAGCCTGGGTAGCAGCCGTGCAACCTTAGTCCCACTGCCATCTGCTCTGGAGGAGCCACTTTCAAGGGCGAGAAGGGAATACAATCTCCATGGCTCGGTCATTCCTTGACCACTCTGCTGCCAATACAGAGACCAATTAATGCAAATTATAAATAACGAGGGTGGGTTCTGTAACAGGGCCACCTAACCACCACCACCTGAGCTAAGACCTCCCAGCTCATCTCACATAAGTCACCCAACCATCAGCGAGTAATGATTTCTGTTTACAGTCAGCCTGAGCTGAATTTGAACTAATGAATGAGGGGCAAAAGGCTCTAGGTCCTGAAACTAGGCCATGCAGTCTCCTTTTTCCTCTCACACTTCTGTTTCCTTGGGACATATTTTCTGAGATGCTAAATATGCTTTTTAAACAACCTGCATGAATATTACTATAGATAGAGAGGCCCGGGCCTCTCTGATATTGAATTGCTGGCAAG
Organism: Trachemys scripta elegans; assembly: GCF_013100865.1. Classification (NCBI taxonomy): domain Eukaryota; kingdom Metazoa; phylum Chordata; order Testudines; family Emydidae; genus Trachemys; species Trachemys scripta. Next base: position 7,108,311 of record NC_048310.1, on the reverse strand, counting down.
GGATATCTGTACAACATGCGTTCTTGTGTCATAATTCAGAAGATCTCTTAGAAGAAGATATGGCAGAGAAATCTGCCTAATTATTGTAATTAGAGTCCTTTAATTAGTGTACTACAGAATCTACAGATAAGAGAGAAGGTGAGCTCACCAGAAGGATTAATAATGAGAAACTAGCAACTTGCAAGGTACAATTCATTCCATTTCGTTTTGCAACCTGGACAGGCGGTTTGGACCATTCAGACCTAATTGCAAAGCCCCACTGAGTGCAAACAGTCAGCTGTCCACATTTTGGATTGCTGCCTTGGTCGGATATAGTCCTCATACCATGCAAATCTGGATACGCTTTAAAGAATGCATGGAACAACAAAGAAACTGAGGTTTTGAAGCCTGCCACTCACAACCTCTGCAAAAGGCCAAGTACCTGTATCTCTCTGTCCATCTATTTTAGGCAACCCAAAAAACAGCCAGTATTGTAGTACTTTGCACAGATATAGCTTTGTTAACCTGGCCTGTACTGTAATAGTGTAGGCCTTCCCTACACCCCCTCATGGCCTGGGGTGGCACTACAGCACCATGCCTCCATTTCCCCTTGTCTCAGAGCCACTTGAGAACTCCATACAGTCCAAAAGCTATGTGACAAAATTCCCCAGCTAGGGTTCTACTTTATTACATCCAAAAAACCCTTAAAATCTCCTCCCCCCACCCCAACTTTCAGTTAGACCCAGTTCCTCCTACCTCAGGATCTGTTGTTCTCCATCAGCTCTCCTCACCAAGAAACACCACAGTCCTTCTCCTCTGGGCTGTGCAAATCCCCACAGCACCCTACTCTTAGAAGGGAACTGTCACCCCATTCTCAGGCTGGGCCCAACCCCTCCTCCCTAATCAACTATCTCTTCCTGCTCTCTGATAGCTAGGGAACAGACCAGGCCTGATCTCTCACTGCATCAGCTCCTGGCTGTCCCCTCTTTCCTGCAGCTCTTTATGGGAAACACCTATCCCCCTTCTCAGCATCATCTAAATAGTGAACAGGGCTGGCTGGCCCCAGGTCCTTAAAGGGGCAGGCCACCCTATTACATGCACTAAAAAACAACTGCACTTAACTAGGGGTTGTTTTTATTTATTTCTTCAACTCAATTTGTGTAACACAGGGAAGGAATATTTTTCTAAATGCATGATTCTTTTGACCTGACAGTGTCAGAACAACAACACTTAGTACTCGGATGCCACTCTGCAGCCATACACTTCAAAGCACTCTACCAGGGTATCTATCTCCATTTTACAGATCTGGAGACTGTGGCGGAGCTAGGCTGAGGACCTTTGAGGGCAAGTGCAAACCAATCAGAGTGTTTTATTACTATATGAGTGTTTCAGACTCGATCCCTGGAAGGGGCGGAACATGCTGGCCTCAATCCAGGACAAGCATTTATATGCTGAAAGTTAAGCATGCATGTAAGTAGTCCCATGTGCTTAAAGTACAGCATGCACTTAAGTGCTCTACTCGCCGGATCAAGGCCAGAGAGCTCAGCAACTTGCAAGCTCTCAGAGATATTTGATGAGCCCGTTTCATAGAAGGAAAAATTTGATGGAAGAAAGGTTCAGCCATTCAAAAAAACCCTGATCTCTTTTGTCCCTCTGATGGTGTAGACAGGAAGTGCCAGATTTTATAGTCAAATAAATGACACTGCATTTGGTGAATGAAATCCACAAGAACTGTGTATGCGGAGGGATAAAGGCTGGTTCTAAATGTTTGATTGGGTAAAATAGATAAGTAATGCTAGTGCATCAATTTAATGTGCCAGATCTGGCATTTTGCTCTTATACTCTCTGTAACAGGGGTAGGCAACCTATGGCACGCGTGCCGAAGGCAGCACGCGAGCTGATTTTCAGTGGCACTCACACTGCCTGGGTCCTGGCCACTGGTCTGGGGGGCTCTGCATTTTAATTTAATTTTAAATGAAGCTTCTTAAACATTTTAAAAACCTTATTTACTTTACATACAACAATAGTTTAGTTACATATTATAGACTTATAGAAAGAGACCTTCTAAAAACGTTCAAATATATTACTGGCACGCGAAACCTTAAATCAGAGTGAATAAATGAAGACTCGGCACACCACTTCTGAAAGGTTGCCGACCCCTGCTCTATAATAAAGAACCTTCTGGGCGCTGTTTATTTATTTGAAACTCAGGCTCGCTGGGATATCCTCCTGGGAGTAAGAACTTGTTTTTGCGAGTTTCCCAGGGGATGCCATTCATACGATCTTACTCCAGTACAAAACAAACAATAGAAAGCAGGCCACTCAACCTGAAGTAGCAAACGGCAACACTGAACAGTCATCGCTGCATTGCACGTCACATGGCTACAGCTACATTCATGTGCTGAGTATGGTATCGGTTATTATAAATAAGTCTGACACGTCTCTTCATCGTGGGGGAGGGGAGAGATGCATATTTTGGAATAGTTGAACCTCTTTTCCAAAATGCTCTCCCTCTCTTGTTTTCCAATTGATAAATGGGCCTAGAGTACATCTCTTGACACTCATTTATAGGAATTAAATCAATTGAATAACTTCTTTCAAACTGTGCCTCAGATTTTTAAAATGGTACACGTGATACGGAGCTTGTCATTTACACGTGTAGTTCCTGTCGATGTGTGCACAGCCATGGGAATGTTTTTGGCTAGTTAGATATTCAACTTCGCCTGCACCTTCCCCATATGTTGTCTGGTTATATGCTAAGCTCTTTGGGGTGGGCACCTTAGGCCACAATTTTAAAGGTATGGGAATTTAGGTGCTTTCAAAAATCCCACTAGGCACCTAACTGCATCTTTAGGTACCTAAATACCTTTGAAAATCTGGCCCCCTGTCTTCATATCTACCTGTAAACTGCTTAGTGCATAGTGGGCATTATACCAATAATAAGTGCCCCAGTTGGAACGTAGCCAGGGCTTTTAACATCCCTTCACTTACTGAATTTGTGATGGGATCTTCCATAACTACATGTAGTCTAGACCTCAGGTTTTAAGTCTCCCCTGAAAGGCAGCACAGCACCTCCCAGTGCCAAGCTGGGGCACTGGTGCAGGACTGGTTCTGGGAGAAACGCATCACCACCAAGTCACTGTTACCACTTCCCGTAGTTTGAGTCTTTGAGGTCAAAGGAGTATAGTCTCTAGGTAGCAGGGCTGAAGGAGGGGCATTCGAGAAGATTGCTTCTCCCATCCACTCAAGTGGAAGGAGGAATGTATGGTTCGGCTAAGTGGGACGGAAGGGCAGGGATTGTTTCTGAAATGAGAGGGGCACCAGGACAGAAAGCAGGTGCCCTTTATGTCCCCATTGTCCCACTGCCCTGGGATATGCTGTAAAAATACCTTTCCTAAGGCAAGATCTACACTACAGACTTATATCGGTATAACAAAGTCACTCAGGAGTGTGAAAAATTCACACCCCTAAGCGACTTAGTTATACAGACCTAACCCCCTAGTGCAGACAGCGCTATGTCCATGGCAGGGCTTCTCCCATCAACTCAGCTACAGCCTCTCAGTAACGTGGATTAACTACGCTGATGAAAGAAGCTCTCCCATCAACACAGGAGCACCTTCACTTGAGCGCTAAGTAAAATAAAATGAATAGAACATCAGCATTCTTATCAAGTCCATAACACTTCAGATCTTTCAAGCATTTTGGAAGTAGGAGCTAATCAATCTTCCCAACACCCTTATGAATTGCTCAGGTATTGCAGTATTATCCCTGCTTTTCAGATGGGAAAGTTGGGGCACAGAGAGATTGTTCACCCATGACTGACACAAGGCAGCAGAATAATTATAATAATGCCTAACTCATTTCATCAGGAGATCTCATCACTTTAAAAAGGAGGTCAGTATTATTCCCCTTCCCGTGCCTCAGTTTCCCTAGCTGTAAAATGGGGGTAAGTGACTTGTCCAAGGTCATCCAGCTGGCCAGTGCTAGAAGTGGGACTGGAACCCAGATCTCTAGTGTTGCAATCTATTGCTCTGTTCACTAGGCCACACTGCCTCCCCACCTCTCCAAGGATTAGCGCTCCAGAGCCTAGGTTTACGCTCACTCCTGTAACCAGCTCTGTGCAGGGTGACCTCTGCACACGTGGGGATCTGCTGGCAGGATCATCACCTAAAGGTACAGTCTGATACCTGCTTTCAGAACCATGCTCAATGGACACAACACTTCGGGGGTCAGATTGGACCCCAGCTCTTCCCTTGGGGGGCTCAGTTCCAAAGCAGTCAACTCTGCCGTCCAGGTGCTTGTTCCCAGCTCCTCACAAGGGGGTGCTGGGAGTGTTTATAGCAGACAACACATAAGCTGCTGTGGCAGAGAAATGAGACAAAACTGTTCACCAGCCTTCAGCCCACCGGACAGCTCTGCCCATTAGTGTCATGATGAGCCCCACCAGGTTATCACACTTGATACCGCTCCCGCTTAACCTCCGGCTTCACCCAGGGTCAAACCCATCAGCTGGGCTGAACTTGCTGCTAGACTCCCACCAGCACCCAACTGATTTATTACTGCCACCAACAGCTATGTGAAGGGTAAATCCTCTGTCCCAGCCCAGCTCTGTGCCTGCATTCAGGGGTGTCCGGTGGTACTGGAGGTAAAAGAATCCTCCCCCTCCATCAGCAGGCAGCGTAGAGCCAGTGGAGCCATTCTGTGGCTACTACGGCAGTATGCAGTATGCATCACCAGTATCTCCCCCGTCAAGGATGTGGGGGCTCACCCCCCTGGAAACACTGGTTGCTCTCCCTCTCTTGGCCATTTTGAATAATCGTGTAACTGGGGTCAGTTGCCTCCCTCTCACAGCCTAGGATCATGCTACAGGCAGTCTGCCTCAGTTTCCCCACTTGGACTGTTCAAATAAAATTTCCCTTCAGGCCTTTTCTTGGTCAACAATAGCCCTCTTTGAGGAGTAGGGTTATTAATATAAACTAAACAGCAAATGGAACTCAACATCCCAAAACAAGTCCATCCCTAAGTCCACACAGCACAAGATTTCTCTTCCTCCTCCCAGACCTTCCTGCCTAGGGTCTCTGCAATCCCTCCCCTGGTTGGACAGGGTTTTTCCCAGACATCCCCACCTGGTCTCAGGGTCTTCCTTGGAAGACCCTTTCCTCCCTCTGCAAACTCTACCAAAGCTTCTCTCCCTGCCTCATGGCAGCTTTTTATAGGAGGAGCACCTGAGCCCTTTCAGGTGTGGTGCATTCTGTAATCAGGGTTGGCTAGCTCCAGCTCATAGGAGACAAGCCACTCTGTTACAAATCTGTCTAGGTTCTTATATGACATCCATCACCCTACTATGTAAGGTCCTTTGAAAAGTATGAAGTGGGTACAAAGCAATAGCTTCTCTCTTGCTTCCCCCCTCCCCCACACACACCCCAACAAGCAGGGCCTGCGTTTCGCATGTTATTTATTTAGCGTTTGCTGTTCTGACAGGTAGACAGCTCAGGGAAGAAGGTTTTCCATTTTGCTTGGAAGGTGTTGGGCCAAGTGTGTTGAAATCTTTCAAAATTTTGATGAAAGGTGGAAAAAAAAGTGAATGGAATTTTTTATGACAATAGTTTTTGTCGTTTTTCCATCTAGCTCTAGTGCGGGAGTTGTGGCCTCACAAATATCTCTTCCAGGGGTGAGTTCCAGATCAGCAGTCCAGGTCAGATGCCAAGAAAGGACTGAATAACGAGGCCCAGCGATATTACCTTTGCGACTTTCCAGGTCTTAGGAACGTGGAACCTTGTATCCTAGACCTTCAACCAAAAATGACCTGTCAGACTCCACTCATTTCCCTCTTAGCTGCCTGCAAAGAGATACTGTCCATTCAAATTGGGATTTGTGTGAAAAGATTTTACAAAACCTAAGGCCAATAGAAATGTTTCTAGATTTAAAAAAAGAAACCAAAACTCTAGAACCAGTTGTGAAACAAATAAAACCTTCACTTAAGGGTTTGGCAACCCAAACAACAAGGAAACTGACCTCATTGACTGTAACAGCCCAAGCTGAGAGAATAGAGTATAAATGGAGGGAAGTCATTTGACTTTTTACAATCCTTCCCATTGCTGTTTTTGTTAATAATGTGGGAAGAGCGTTTGTTCAGTGTGTGACTACGAAGGGTTTGCTCCCAGGTCGCACTGGATTAAAAAATTCTGCTTGTCTTTGGAGCAGATCCCAAGGTGACAGCGCCTCTTTAACCTTTGGCAAAGGCTGTTATCTGGCCTTAGCCTTTGGAGCGGCTGATCTCTGTTATTTCCTGTATCTTCAATGTACACACCATCTAATTCTTTCCTTCCCAGAGCAGGAACTAGGATCCCTGCTGCGGACAGTTCACCATCCTTCCCCTCCTTGACAAAAAGAAAAGCAAAAGAATCAGCCATTTTCTTCTCTCCCCCCACCCTGTGTCCCACCATCTTTTCTTTTTTTACTTCTAGTGAGTCAGTTTCCTCTCTTGCACTCCATCTGCTGTGGATGCAGCTGAAGATTTTGCAATCGTCAGGAGGAATAGTCTCAGCAATCCATCTTTCAGCATGTCAGTTTTTTTCCCCACCAATTATCTTCCCAAATTATTTCGGTTCGTGTATGTGGGTATGTGTGTGCGCGCGTGTGAGAGCTCCTTGTCGGCTAGTTTGTGATTCTCAGAAGCCTGTTGCTTGTTGACACAGGAATAGAGATTGCACAAGCCAGGCTTACTCAGCCGTCAGAGGGAAAGAGTTAGAGGGGACTGCAGACAGGGGATATAAGGTTATGATGGTCTAGTGGAAAAAAAATGACCCCTTCCTCCATTTTGATGCTGTTCACCCCAGTGCAGAGACCCCGCACCAACTTTCTGACACTCCAGTCATGTCAAGAAGCAGGGCACTGGGAGGGGCAGCAGCCAAGAAGTGGAATGCAGAATATTTAACGTACACACTCTCTCCTGGAAAGCCAACGCACATGAAATTAGAATCTGGCCTGCTTATGTATTCATTCTGGCCCTGCGTCTGCTCCCCCTGCAGTGAATGGCAAAACTCCCATGGCTCTTTTCACAAGGGCGGTGGTTGGGATTCCTTGGCTCGGATTCCCAACTTCCACCTTCTTTCCATACATTTGTTCTTTGAGTGACTGTCATCGAGCATTAGCCCCGACCATATGGCCCTGGTGTCCATGGCAGACTGCGGGATGCTGCTGACCGCATAATGGACGCTGCATTTTCCTAAATGCACTCACTCGGTTGCTCTCATGCCGTTCATGCTTCGGGAAGCACTTTGCCTTGATTGATTACACAGAAAGTGCTACAAAGCAAATGGCTGTTGCTCTAGTTGTATTATCAAAGTAAGTACTGGACTTTTGACAAAAAAAATGTAGCAAGAGAGCATTTCCTTTCAGCATTCTAGCCCACGGGGCTGGTTCATGGTTGCTCCATTGCCCTTTTGCACTGGATATGCCAGTGCAAAGAGACCACAAAGCAGCCACCCGGAACCCCCAGCGAATGAATAATTCCTGGCACAAGAGCAGCATGTCTGTGGGAGCTACGGGGCTGGCAGGGCAACCCCTGGCCACTCTAGCAGGAGACCCCAGTGCAAAGGGTGGTGTGGGGTGGCTTAGCAGTGCAAGGGAGGGTGGCTGGGGCGTTCTTACACTCTGGTTATTCTGTGCCATCGGCATGTCCGATAGCCTGCTAGCAGTGTTGGTTCAGAACTGTTTCCCATACTGCTCTGGGGTGTAATCATGTCAGTTCTCATGAAATATGAGCGGGATTAGGCTAGGTCAATGAAAGACCATCACAAATAACCTGGGAGCTGCAGGAAGAGTTGTCAGTAATTCAGTGAGTGGTGATTTATCCTTTATCAATACTGAACCATTATCTCAGCATGGCAATAGGGGGCCCTCTGGGCCCCTGAAATAATGCCATGGCACCTTTTGCAATAGTGGGGTACAGGGATCAGTCCCAGTGTCCTGCCTTTACTCCAGTCTTGGGTAACGCCAGCCCATTCGGCATACCTAAAACTCCCTGTGCAGTTTCATTTGGCTATAGGATTCTCAGTCCTGCCGACTATATTTTAAAGACCATGTTGTGTTTTTTGGTCTGTCATTTGATTTTCAAATGTCCCTGCCCATCCCCAGCAGGAGAGACAGTGTATGAGACAATCCGTGTTTCCTACTCTCCCATATGTATTGAATAAGGTGATTCTGGCCCCAGCGGACAGAGCTCTCACCCCCAGAGCTGTCCCCTGCCCAGCTATTAATTCTGCCCCTCCTTTGCCCCCACACCCATCAGTTCAACCCTGCCACCAGTTCAGCTCCCTCAATCCCCACCCCATTAATTCTGCCCCCATCAGTTCAGCCCTCTACCTCCCCATTGCTCCTCCTGGGGTTCTCCACCCCCCTTTCCAGGCTGGGGGGACAGCAGGGTCCCCCCCACCCCTTCTAGGCTCGGGGGGGCAGCTCCAGGGGCTCTTCATCCCCTCTGCCCCTGCCCAGACCAGGTGCTGCAGGGAGGGAGAGGGGAGGAGCAGAGGGACTGTCCTGACCCCGTTGCTCACAGGAGGCCAGAGGGGAGGAGGGGGCAGACCTACCCTGAGCTGTTGGGCTCTTTGGTGCCCCCTCCCCTCCTGGTGGCTGTGGGGAGGGAGCGGGGAGAGAGCTCTGCCTGCAACAGCTCCAACTGGCTATTCTGCCCCACGAGGCAGGCACGTTGGGTGGGCAGCGTGGACCCAAATTCTCTAGAGGGCCGGAGCATCTTGCATTATTGGGAGAGTGGTTCCAGCCCCGGCCCAATTCCTGCTGGTTTCTTCTCCGCTTCCTGCCCCAATCTGTTGGGCAGCATTGCTGTGCGCCGTCAGAAGGAGGGCATGTTCCACCCTAGAGATGACTGCATGGCAGCAGGAATGCTCTGGAATTTTATACATAGGGTGTAGAAGACCTGACTCACCAGTGACGCTCCTGCTCAGTGTTGAGAGTGGCGTAGCAGCTTTTTCCTCTAGTGCCCCACGCTGACAGGCAATCCAGCCCCGTGGTGGTCTCTCTTCTCGTCACTTGACATCCCCCTTGGCCAGCTCACTTTGCAGTCTCTCCCCTTCCAGGGTATCTGTGTCCCTAACAGACAGTGTCATACACTACACCAGTCATCAGGCTGTCATCTTCCCCCTTCCAAAGCTCCCCTTCCGTCCCACTTGGCTGTCAGGGCAGTGGTCCCAGGTCTCCTTCCTGGAGTCTTTTCACCAAACTCACAAGGGCTTAAACTTAATCTGTCCCGGATCCTCCCCAGCTTTCTGTTGTTCTGCAGAACTCTGACTCTCAAGAGTTACCCCACAGGAGACTTGCCCCCACTGTGGGTCCTTCACTCCAGTCCAATCCTAAGGGCATCTGCCTGTCAGCTGGCCTTCTCCCAGTTCTGCTCCAGGAGTCTCCTTCACCCCTGCTACCCTCTCCCATCAGAGCCCATCCCAGGGTGTAGACTCCTGCTTGATGCTCTTCTTCTGTTGACTGCTTTCCTGGGTTTCTTCCCTGGAGGTCCAAGTCCTGCCCTTCTGCAGGGCTCACCGCTGGAGCATGCGTCACCCTGGGGGCATCTCCATATCTCTCTGGGTTCCATGCTCTACTATTCAGAGATGGACTGCAAAGTTCTTTCCTTTTCCCTGTGCCTCTTTCTAATCTGTATGGCTTTTCTTTATAATCACCCTCCAACTCCTTCCCCAGCCGGGCTTCATCTTTAATAATGCCTGGCCCATCCTCCAGGGGCAACTAGGCAGCATAATTGACCTCTCAGGTGCACGCACCTCAGCCCTCTCCTTCCCTGCATGGGGTACACATCCCCTCACAAGGGCCACATTCTGGTTCCATATACAACCCCTCCGACATCCATGGGGGGGGGTGGGAGGGGAGCTGTGTAGTCGATGGCAGAGAGCACTGCATAGGATCAGGCTTTATGTCTGTAAAATCTGTTTACAGAGACCGCTAGGCTCCTTTTGTGTTCATCATGTGGCAGCAGCCGCCACACCCTAGTAAAGGTTCAAGCTGGCTTCCAACTTTAAGCCTAATTTTCAACTCCTCCATCTGACTGCCCCACAAAAGGATCTTTCTGGAATTCCACCCACTACAGCTCATCCCAGGAGACAGCCTGGCTACGGAGTTTTGTACAAATCATAAAAGGCTTTTTAAAGATGCAGGCCTTGATCTTTTTGTCTGGCCGATTTGTGCTTAGCTCAGGACCCGAGTTACAGAGAGGGAAAGTGGGGGAGGGGAAGGAAAAGGTTTACATTCCCTCCGCAGCTCCCCAATTCTGTAGCTGTCCAAAAACCTGGTTTGGCCCCTCGTGAAAACTAGAGAAACCTCAGGAGATTTCCTATAAAGCGCTCCATTTCCAACAATCTCCTAGCCAACTGAGATTTGACGCTTTGTGCGTATTTTTGCAAATGTTAGGGGGTGACAGTCAAGCTGGTGGGTGGGCGATGTGAGCAGGGTGGTAGGGAGTGACGAGAGATCATATGGCAGTGAATAACAGGCTGCACCCTTCCTCTGTTCACGCCCAGATGTTGGAATGTTTCTAAAAGGCGTAGAAAGTTCATTTAGAGGGGCAGGTCGGCTCCCCCAAAACACACTCCCAGCCTCAGTTGATTTATTTGCTCTTTTTCATTAGTGCCATTACGCGTTCCCACCCACCAGGCTGATTGAGATGCTGACAGCTGTGCTTTCCAGCCAGTCCCCAGTAGCAAAATCCAGGGTGCCTGTGTCCAACGGGAAAGGAAACAACCATGGAACAATATAAATTTAAGCTACCATCCGGGGGAAGGGTGATATGGCTAGTAGGAATGGTACGACAGAAGGAAACCGCTGGGTGGGAAAGCTGGCCTTGTGTCTTCCCATTCTCTAGGGGTTTGGTTAAAAAAGCCAAACCAAACCCACTAAGGAGCAGAGAACGATTGTTCCGAGCCACATGCAGTTCTGGAAATGTGTTTTAAGGCCACACATTGGCCGGGTCATCTCTGGAAAAACAGGCTGCAGTCTCACTGGGTCCTTCATGTTGATAAAGAAATACACAGACAATTGCTTCTGCTGTAACTTGGTGCAACCAATTTGCTCCCTGAGGGCCCTCAGAGATTTGCTCTGTCGCTCCCTGATAGTTTTTCGTTCTGCTCTTCAGTGCAGCCTCTGGTTTTCAGCAAAGACTTGGATTTTTTTATTATTATCTGGCTTAATCCAATTTTTCAGCTGGGGATTGACTGAGGCTACGTCCTCACTATGGGGCGGGGGGTCGATTTAAGATACGCAAATTCAGCTACGCAAATAGCATAGCTGAATTCGACGTATCGGAGCTGACTTACCCCGCTGTGAGGACGGCGGCAAATTGACCTCCACGGCTCCCCCGTCGACGGCGCTTACTCCTACCTCCGCTGGTGGAGTACAAGCGTCGATTCGGGGATCGAATGTTGCGTCCCGACGAGACGCGATAATTCGATCCCCAAGAGATCGATTTCTATCCGCCGATTCAGGCGGGTAGTGTAGACTTAGCCTCAGATACAGAGAGGTCAAGTGACTTGTGTGGGGTTGGAAACTGAGTCAGGTGACTCAGATGGGAGGGGGAGAGTTCAGAACTTGAGCAGAGAAGCCTACAGCTTGTGTAGCTGTGCCAGGCAGTGCCTTATTCCTCATCCCCCCTCTCTTCATTGACAGTGTGTGCATCCTCCTCTCCACCCGCTCTTGCAGTTGAGAATGTAGGAAGGAAGCAAAGATGGGTCTAGACCAGCACCCGGGAACCAGGCAGCCTGGAATGCGGAGAGATTAGGATCTCAATTTGCTCTCAGTCCTGCTTCTAGGAGGAAGCAGGGACCAGAGGCTATGTGGCTGGGTTATGATCCTTAGGGTTGAAAGAAGGGAGTTTGAGGCTTGGGGAGAGTTCACTCCTTTTTCTTTAGGGTGTTCCCTGATCATGTTCCCCAGAGCTTTCTCCTGCAGGGACAACCCAGGGAGGAGTTCACTGCCAAGTCAGCTATGCAGGAGAGAGAGCGACTGGGCGGTATCTGTACAGCTGTAACTATGAACAGAATTAACATTAGGCTTCTTGGCTATACCACTCATACTGAAGTGAGGAGCATTCCTTGATAGCAGTGTGGTCCTGTGGATGCAGCCGAGGGCTAGCAGTAAGAGGTAGGGTCTTTTCCTGACTCTGCTGCTGAACTGCTGACCCCAAGAGGCCAATCTCCGTTGTGCTAAGGCCCCTTTACATCACGCTGGTGCCATAAAGGCACCTGTAAAGGGCAGACAGGCCCCAAGAATACCCCCCGCATGAGGGACCTTTCCCATCAGTGGTCAAAAGCCAAAATGGCCCTGAGCCAGCCCCCGTGGTAAGGGTCACATCAGGACTGAGGAGGAGACATGGCCAGAGGGCACTGGCTGTTCTCTGCATCTCAGGGCCCACGGGAAGCCTTGGGAAGCAGAGTGTGAGGGAGATGAACTGGGGCCTGAGGCTCTTAATGTCCTGCTCAGCGCACTGGCCTTCTTTTCTTCAGCTGTTTCATGGGGTCTGTCTACACTGCGATAAAAAGCCTGCGGTACTGCATCTCAGAACCCGACTCAGCTGACTCGGGCTCACGGGGCTTGGGCTGGGGGCTAAAAATAGCAATGTAGACGTTCGGGCTCGCGCCCGAGCTCTCAGACCCCCAAGGGGGGAAGGGTCTACACTGCAGTTTTATAGCCCTGCAGCCCGAGTCCCGGAAGCCTGAGTCAACTGACACGTCACAGGTCTTTTATGGCCGTGTCGACATACCCATGGTGTACGGCCCTGACATGCAGCTTCTCTCTCTGTTCATTGAACGTCCCACTCCCAAATGCCAACATGAGACCCTGACCTTTCCACTTTCTCCCTCCCACCTCTCCCCGCACCCATAATCCTGACTCTCCTCCCTCCTGTCCTATACTAATCCAATAAACCCTCAGTAAATCCTCTGTCTGCCGCCGACTCTTTCCCTGTGCCTTCTTGGAGTAAGTCTGGGTGGGATCCTTTCTCTCTGACTACAGTGCAGACGGTGAGGGACTGCTGCTTGCATTGCTTCATTGTTGCTCCTGGCTCAGGCATGCCTCTGCAACAACTAACGTTTGAGCCCCGGGAGCAGCCCATGTGCCCCATTGGGGGCCTTCTGAAAATGCCATTTGGGTGCGCATCCCCCCAGATCCCTTGGTGCCCAGACAACTTGGGTGCAACCAGAAAAGCCCTGGCATGCTCATCTCCAATTGAAACCTCTAACTGGAGGTTCCTCTAACTGGAGGCACAAATGGCTGTTTGGAGCAGCTCGTTAGTGTTGGGGAAAAAACTAGCATTAACCTTGTATTCAGTTGTTGGCTGCGTGTGTGTTCTTGTTGTGTGCTGCGCTGGCTCTGGCTAGAGAGCCCTTACAGCAGGCTCCGATCGAATTGCCCCGAAGACCACAGACTTGGTTTCTATAGTGAAGGCACTCAGCCAGGTTTATTGACCACGAAGTATGGTCCTAGCTCCCCGGCTCAGTGTCTACAGTTACACTAGCACATGTACACCTGTGACAATGGATGTGGTTCAGTGAATGACAGGACTTTCCATTCCCCCCCATGGCTGGACAAAGACACCTGTGAGCCCTCTTTTATACACTGATACAAACAAGTTATGAATTGCCCCTCTGACGTGGTTAGTTACTACCCTTTATCTTGTATATGTAGTTTGGGGCAAAACACATCTCTATCCAGCACCCTGTCATTCTGACCTTATCTTTCAGAGGGGTCAGCGTGTCCCTGAACCATCTTCGGGGAGTGTGTTTACACCATAATCTTGTATCGGGGTGCTCTGCAATGTGTTTATGTGAGTGTCCTGTGCCTAGCACTTCTTAGGAGGATTTGCATTTTTGCAATACTAGCCCTGTTCTTGATAAGTTCTGTGAACTTGCAAATAGGTATGGTTGTAACAGGGCCTGACTTTTGCTCATAGCTTGACTCTTGCTAACTTTGCTTCATATCAGCAGGGCTGGACTACTTCAGTTCAGGCCTTAGGCCTCATACCAGGCCCCTTTTACCAGGCCTCATGTCTCAGGCTCTCTCTTTCTACTACAAACCTATTTGTGTCTTAGTCCATGGATCAAATGCTTTGAAATCCTTAGCTAGAAAGTACCAATTATTATTATTACATATTATTTAATTTATTATCAAAAATAGACAGCACTTGCTCTAGGGGAAGGACTAGATAGAACCTACCAGACTTTCCAATTTGGAAGTTCTATGCGGCAAATAGCCTAGTAAGGTCTTATAGAAAGGATGAGCAATATGAAATTACAAGGACTGTTGATCCTCACACGTTGGGGTAATAATACCACCTAGCCCTTCTCTCGCACTTTTCATAGTAGATCTCAAAGCGCTTTACAAAGCAGGTCAATATCATTAGCCCCATTGTACAGATGGGGAAACTGAGGCACAGAGCAGGGCAGTGACCCAACAGGCCAGCAGCAGAGCCGGGATTAGAATCCAGGTCTCCCAAGTCCCAGTTGTTTAGGATAAATCAGCCTGTGGAAGCTCAAAGCACAAATCTGTTACCTTTGGCTAAGGAAAGCAGAAGCAGAAAGTGCATCCAACTTCTCTGGTGACTTTGAGACAGGGTGTAGTACTGTCACCTCTCTTCCTCAATGTCCTTACGGGCTCTTAAGTAGAGTAAGATCCTGATCCAGATTTAAGTCAAGTCAATGGGACTACTCAGGTGTTACACACATGCTTAAGTGCTCTGCTGGATTGGGGCGTTAGTGAGCGATATGGTACGGCTGCAATGCTTTTAGTGTGCTGATGACAGTCAGCTTAATATCTCTGTCTTGTCCAGCTCACAGAGTGCTGCTGAGACTCGAGATAAAAGGGAGGTGATGATGATGTGCTGGGAAGAAGCAAGCAGAGAATTTGGCTGAGGTTTATGTCCGTTGCTTGTTACTGACGTTCACAGTATGGGGGGCTGGTTACATTCCCAGCGGCTCCCAGGTGAACAAATGGCATCAGTAGCTAGGGTGGCTGTTTCCCATTTGTATCTGGTTACAGCGCTGTGTCCTTTTCTTTCATATCTCATTGCTGAAATCCACTCATCGCCTCTGGATTGGACTACTGCAATGTGCTCTAATTGGGGCTACCCCTGAAACCCACTCACAGGCCAATGCTAGTGCAGAACACAGCAGCTCATTTGTTAAATGCCATAGCCCATCCCAATCACACCGCCCCAGTGCTCTGTGATCGTCACTGGCTGCCGTTTAAGGTATTGGTTTTGACCTATCAAGCCCTAAATTGCCTGGGACCATCCGACCTGGGACACCTCTCTCCATGTGCCACGTTGACTCGATTGTGACCAGCACGGAGGTGCTCATATTGGAACCCCACTTTGGTTTACGGGCTTGTCTACATGGGGACATGCAGGAAAATTAATCTGAATTAACTACAGGTGTGAATTTGAAGGGGATTAATTAAATCTTATTCAATCCCTGTATGGATGCTGCTATTCAGAATTAAAGCGGACTTAGTTTGGTTTAGTTTAATTCACTTTGGAAGTGAATTAAGATAAACTGATTTAAGACCACTTTAATTCTGAATGAAGGTGTTCACACTGTGGTTAATATGGTTACCTAATTCACTTCAATTTCACACCTTCACTTAATTCAGATTAATTTTCCTGGATGTCACCACCACCACCAATTGTCATGTAGACAAGCCCTGTAAGGGTGGGGACTGCTGGCAGGTAGTTTCTTATGCGGGCCCCTCCATTCTGGAATTCACTTCCTCTCAGTCCCAAGTAGCCCCGGATCTGCGGCCTTTCCGAAAGTGTTTGAAGAGAACTGAGGTGCTTGTGAGAGCGTGGGGGCATTCCTTTGGGAGTCTCAGGCTGGGGGACGTGACTGGCTGTTATTTTGTGATCTCCTGTTTTGTTTTTTGTTACTCATTTGGATTATATTTTTGATTAGCTGGCAAGGCCTATGCAGGTCAGGTGTCTAACTCCCATTGATGTCAATGGGAGTTAGACCCTTAACACACTGAGGTGCTTTGAAAATCCCTGTACGTGCCTAGCAGCATCCTTAGGTGCCTGAATCCCTTGGACAGTCTGGCCCCTAGAGCCCAGGACAGGAGTTTTTCACAATGCGAATGTGCCACAAATAAATAATACCATCCAGGAGGCCAAAATGAAAGGGCTTCGGTTTGAATTGTTTGAGGCAGGCTGGGCTTTTTGTTTTCCTCATCTAAAACACACCAAGCAGGCAATGCAAATAAGAGACCTGGCTTCTGGCTTCCCCCACTCCATTTTTCAACTCAGGCAGCAGGGCCGGCTCTGGCTTTTTGACCGCCCCAAGCAAAAAAAAAAAAAGGGGGCGGCCAGAACAGCAAAGCAAAAGAAAAAAAAAAAAAACTTGCGGCGCGGCCAGAGCGCGGGTGCAGGGGGACCGGCTTGGGGGGGGGGGGGGGGGAGCGGGCGGGAGACAGAGAGAAGGGGGCGGCCAGGGCTACAGCAGGG